>NW_024412452.1:15282442-15550026 GCF_014898765.1 Herpailurus yagouaroundi
AGGGGGTTGGGGGGGGAGGGGGTTGGAGGGGGGGGTGTACTTACTCTGCACTGTGAGCACCTAGTTTTGCTGAATGAGTCTGACCAATCTCCAATCTGGGTTAGAGTTTTCTTTTAATTAGGACTCAAGGAGCAGGGCAGGCTAGGGGAAGGGGTTGAGATCTGAGTGACATCTGGTTTGGCAAACGAGAGACTGGCTGAGTCTTTTATTCTCTTTGGGCCGAGCTTCCTCATGTGCAAAATGAGGACAGTTGGCCCATCAAATGACCTCACATTCTATGCTTTAATGGCAACAGTGGGTGGCCATGGGTGGTCCTGAGTGTAGGATGGCTGTGACCATCTCTATCTGTAGTAAGAAATCTGGCAGCATTATTGAAGGTGGATGGAAGGAGGGAGAGACTGAAGACAGGAAGAACACTTAAGGAATGCTTACATAGTTCCAGATCACGGTTTTAGTTTCTACTGCTTCTGACTTTTTTTTTCAGTGTCTCCAGACCAGTGTCCTCCTGATCACTGATCCTTGCTTTTTAATTCCTGTTGGTTATGGGTTGAATTCTGCCCCTCCATACACACCACCTTCCCTTCAAAAAAGATATGTTGTAATCCTGAGCTCAGTACCTCAGGGTGTGAGGCAGTGCATTTCTGCCATTTAAGGCACTCAGTTGGTGGTGCTTTGTTATAGCGGCCCTAGCAAACTGATACAATATCTTTCTGCTCATCTGGTTTCATACCATTGGCAAGCCGTGACCACCAGCACACTGATTTCTTCTCAGTCTCCCCCAATGTGTTAGTCCTTGTATTGTAAAACTTAGACTGTGCTTCCTACCTTGCTCTTTCTTGGGTCTATCCCTGTATTTTGCACGTAACTCTCCACTTAGTGGTTGCTGTGTGTGACATGGGGAGGTAAACGTGGTGGCCCTACAAATGAGCGGCTTTATCCACCTCTGGGCTTTCCTGTTATGCCCATACTCTGCTGCCACCTATGGTCTCTTGGGGTCTAAGTCCCCCACCATGTTTTGAACTTCTTTCTCATTAACATGTGAAGCTGAATCAGAAGGCTGAAGGCTTGTGACTTGAAGCTCCTTTCTTTACTTTTCAGATTTGTTTGCATATAATTACAGCATTCTTGATCCTGTTCCCAAACCATCCCAAATGCATTTACTCCAAGGTATGGCTCTGAAGTTGGAGATCAAGTTATAATCCAGTGACACATAACTGAAATAATGTGACAACTCTGAACAATATTAAATTCTCAAATGTCTAAAGTAAACACAAAAATGTGAGAGGCCGAAGGGGCTATGTGATCTATTAAAAACCTAGTTTCCTTATAGTCAATTTCTCTTGTGGTATTCCAATATCAGCTTTCTCTTCAAATTTCTTTTTTAACATGGGCACTGGAATTTTATCATAAGTATACAATATATTGCTTTGATCATTTCTGGCCTATCTTGTTTTACTAAAAGAAGTCAAAAGAGACACACTTTGCCATCAATCAACAGACATGCATTGACCTTGTGCTGGGTCCCACAAGCTCTCTGCTGGAAATGTAAACATGGTCTCTGTCCTAAGTGAGTTGGGGAGATAAGACACTCACATTCCAAGTACTTAGAGGACAATTAAATGCTAAATAGTGTTGAACTGGCCTCGGTGCAGTAGGAGTCTGATTTCATGGAGTGGTTGGGAGAGGTTTCCTGCCTGGATAACATGTAAATTTAGTTTGTTGCTGAAAAGGTCAAGATATTCTGCTTTCCCTTTCACCTCAAAAATTTCCCTCTACCTGCCTGTATTATTGGTTGTTTGATTATAAATCAGACTCCAAATAAGAAACACAAAATGGCCTGAGGTGGGAGCTGTTGGGAGAAGCTGTCACCCTTGATGCAGTAGTGGACGCCTTATTCATCTGAGACAGATAACACTAAGAAATCATAAAAATAACAGTCTCCTATTAGTCTAGGCTGTCTCTTAAGATTCTGTTTCCTACACTTTACTTACCAGAAGATCCACAATTTTCTAAGATACACGTAAAGTTTAAACGAGGCCACTGGGAGTTCCTTTCCCATTTTCCTGGTGGGGGAGATGGGAGACCTGTTCCCAGCTTGGAATTTGCACAGATGTGTTTCCAATAAAACGCAATTAGGCCTCATGTCTCCATTGTCCCCTTCCCATTCGCTGTGAGGTGGTGCAGATGAAGTGTGAGCTCACACGCAGGATAATAAAGCCATCGCTTGCTTCTCCTCTTTGCTTAGTTTCCTTTACAAAACTGCAGATTTAATTTGAAGTTTGGAGAAAAGAGGAAGGAAAAGCAACTTTCCAAAACATGAGACAACAGTTCTTTCTAATAGGAACCACATTTTCCCTCTAAATTATGGTACCTGAGGGTCCCTGTGCAAGGGTTGAGAGGTGATGAAGGTAGGCTTGGGGAGGGTTTGGGGAGCTGTGGTTGATATTTTGGCCCATCTGGGCTTGCATCTCTTGGGTTTCTTGGGATTCATGGAATACATCTGACCAGAGTGAAATGTGAGAAACCCTTTAGAGAAGTGACTGTGGAAATAAATAGCAATGGATATTTATATGTCTAGACCAGAGGTCAGAACTCTTTTTAGTTTTCCAGGCCATTAGTGGGGTTAAATAAGGTCTACAGGGACCATAGGTTCCACTGGCAGGGTTAAAATCTAGGTCATAGGGGAAGGAACAAAGTAGATGGGCTGAAGGGAAGAGGTAAAGACTTAAGAAAAAAAAGGGGGTATAGGGAAAAAGTGTCCACAAGGGATGAAACAAGTAGTTGTAACCAGCAATAACTCTGACTCTACTCTAGGTTCAATCATTATCTTGGCTTAACTCAGCATTCTCATATTTTTTTATATGATTTTTAAAAGATGGTTAGATTTTTCCTATACTTTCTTTATTCTCAAAGAATAAAGAGTGGAAGATAGTAGTCACTAGTGGGAGGGGAATCAGAGTTGATAAAGCCTGGGGAGCTCTCCTTGCAGGTGGGAACTCTCTTGAGTTATGGGGCCAGGGGTGATATAATAGTAACTGGCACAGAGACTAACCAGTGAAACCTTCAATATTGCCCCTCTCCTACCCCATTCCCTTTGCTGCCCCCTTCTTCCTAAAATGGAGTCATGTTTGTTGGCCATCATGACGCTGGAGGGGAAAATGGTTTCTGCCTTTCCAGGAATAACTCAAATCTTGTTTGGAAATATTTGGAACGTGTTGGACAATTAATCAGAGTAATTTTCTTCCAAAGAGAAAGCAGAAAGATTTGGAGTGAGATTATTTGAATAGTGTTAGAAAAAACTATCCAAGAAAATGTCCTTTAATACAGATTTTAGTTTTATATGGTGCAAAGATTTTCCCTTACAAGAAAAGATTGGGAGATAGAAGGCTTTTGTTTGTTTGTTTTTGGTCCTTGTTCTTGTTTGTTTGTTTCAAATTTTTATTTTTTAAGTCCAGAATCAGTTCCTAAAGCCAACCATCCATCTGTCCACCCATCTGTCCATCCATCTATCCATCTACCTATCCATGCACCCATCTACCCATGCATCCACCAGCAAAAGTTTTTAGGGAGTCTGCTTTGTGCCAGGAACAGAGCTAGGCACTGTGGATAGAGAGATGAATGAGAAATGATTCCTGCCCTTGGGGAGCTCATAGTCCAGTGGGAGAGAGATATAAACATTAATTATACCGGTGTGATGAATGCTCTAATAAAGTTCAGAGCAGGGTGCTCAGCTTCCCCACAGAGCTGTAGGGCAGCCATCATCTATTTTACTTTAGCCTTCTAAAGGTCTCCGATTCCTCCAAGAGTAAACTCTGAGCCCCAGATCTCAAGGGTGCTGGATTAGGTGTAGCTTTAAAATAAGTCTTGCAGGTTGCAGCTGCTAGTGATTCAAAGACAGTGAAGAGAGAGGACTGTGAGACTAAGTCCCAGGGCTCATGGATTTCTGAATTTATGTTCTCTCAACTTTTTTCCTCCCTGGGGCCTAAATATGCTCTAATATGGCAGTGCTGCATTCCTGCTCCAGCTTGTCTCCAATCTGCTGTTTAACTTGTTTCTTTGGGAGGTCGCTGCTTATCCAAAGAGTTTCACTAAAAGCTGCAACGGGGTAGGGATTGATTGTGTTCCATATCCCTCACTCCATCACCCAAAGCCAGTCAAACAACAGCTGCTGAGGGCTTAGACCACACTGAGCAGATATGCTGCAATTTCTCTGTCTTCTTTTTTGTCACTACTAATCTTTACACTCTAGACTTTCCAAAGCCAGACTGCGGTCAGGAGAAAGATAGTGACAGTGGGGACACACAAGTCCCTGGCAGAATGCTTTCAGGTCGAAAACAAATATAGTCAAATACTCTAGTGGGATTTTGTTTTTGTTTTGCCTTTTGCTACCAGGAATAAGAATAGGAAAAGGGAAGTATGAAGTTGGGAAAATTTTTGTTGTTACCGAGGTTTGAATATTTCCAATATCAGAAATTTGTGACATAGTGGACAAGATGCTTCTATTGATTCCACTGAGAAACATATTTAATGGTGTTTGCTACTGAGGAGAAGCTTTCCAACCAAGGGAGAAGGAACGTTCTAGATTCACATATCACCATGAATGCATGGCCTTAGAAAACAGGTGAAAATCTTGGTGTAGAGAGAATGTTTTCTTTACTAGTTTAATGCTCTCCTAAAATGTAAATTTGAGTTTGTTTGGGTTGTAGAAAAGTTGAGCTGCTTGGCAGACGTTTCTGTGAATTATGTGGTTGAAGCACATTACTGAGCCTTTTGGTGACCCTGAAAATGTGATTTTTTTTTTTAATTTTTTTTTTCAACGTTTATTTTTATTTTGGGGACAGAGAGAGACAGAGCATGAACGGGGGAGGGGCAGAGAGAGAGGGAGACACAGAATCGGAAACAGGCTCCAGGCTCCGAGCCATCAGCCCAGAGCCCGACGCGGGGCTCGAACTCACGGAGCGCGAGATCGTGACCTGGCTGAAGTCGGACGCCCAACCGACCGCGCCACCCAGGCGCCCCTGAAAATGTGATTTTTAACAGTTAAGGTAGGAAAGAAATTATCAGGACTAGCTAAAAGGGAGGAAGATGGAACTGATATTTTTGAAGTCATAGGACCTAAGTTTAAAGGCAAAACAATTTAAAAAAAGCATGGTGACTGCTTTATAAACTGTCATATTTGGGCCATTTGGGAAAACAGGTTGGAATTTTCAAGTTTTAGCACTGGAGGGAGCAGATGTACATACAAATGTAAATCACACCCAGTCGTTCAGATGACTGGGGTAGATAGGACCTAGTGACACTTAACCATCCTATGCCTTACTACATCATGTAAGTCCTGGACTTAAGTCCCATAGCAGGTTGGAGCAGCCTTTTGAGGGCCTGATTCAGGGCAGGGGTATAGGAATTGACAAGTTGTCCAGTCAACAGTACCAGCATGAAGTTTTGAAACCCCCTGGATGAAGGTGCCACCGTGGTATAAAACCTCCCGTCCCATACTTGGCTCGCCCCTTTCCCAAGTGAGGACATGCCTCATTTGGAGCACTAGTCACTCCTGACTCTACCAGCCTCCTTGCTCTGCCCTCCCTTCTCTAAGCCCTAGCCCATGATTGGTTCTGCCTTGCTTGAACCTTAACCCTCATATGAATAGTTCCTGAGTGTTTTGTTGTTATTGTTAATGAAATCTTAGAGTCATACTAATTTTTGAAGGAAATCTGAGTACCTTCCCCAACTGAAACCAGAGAAAGATGGTATGGGAGGAAACCTATGAGAGTCTAATTCTGGGAGTTCACAACTTAATTCGAGCATATGTCCCTCTAATGACATGTATCAGCATGTCTGTTATAGTGACTTGAGGAATATACACTGACTGTACGTGAGAATATTTATCTCCCATGTGACCCATTTCCATCCCGAATCTTCATCAGATGTTATTTTCTGCATAGGCCACACCTATGGCCCTATGCCTTTGCTCATGCTGTTCCTTCTGCCTCTGGTGCTTTTCTTCTACTTCTCCATCTATCAGGGTTCACATCGAGTCCACTTCTGTCTCTATCACAAGTGTCTATCAGAATGTTTGGCATGTCACAGGATTCCAAGTGAGAAACCAATTCAGTGAATATTTGATTGAATGGAAGGGTTTGTGATGTTTGTCATGGGAAATTGTGGACCATGAAAAAAACACTAAATAATACTCAGTAAAAATCAATTCCTTTTTAGAATTATTATTGGAAGGCAAGTAGCATTTGGGAAGGCAGGAGGGAGGGAGTTACAGGTGGGAGAAACTGTAACGTCAAAGGCATAGAGGTGGACATGAGCATAGATTTTAGGTAAAAGTGAGATGTGACTAATTAGATTGGAAGAGGTATTGAAAGAAAGAATAGGAAATAATGTTTGGAGGGCCCATATTACTAAGCCCCTTGAGAGGTCTGGAAGAGATGAAATAGGTAATGAGTAGTCATTGAAGGTTCTTTTTTTAAAATTTTATTTAATGTTTATTTGTTTTTGAGACAGAGAGAGACAGAGCATGAATGGGGGAGGCTCAGAGAGAGACGGGGGGACACAGAATGTGAAGCAGGCTCCAGGCTCTGATCTGTCAGCACAGAGCCCGATGCAGGGCTCGAACTCACGGACCATGAGATCATGATCTTAGCTGATGTCAGACACTTTAACCAACTGAGCCACCCAGGAGCTCCTGTCATTGAAGGTTCTTAAGCAAGAAGTAACATGATGCAAATGGTGGATTAGGGAAATACATCCTAAGGTAGAGCAGGGGAATGAGCTGTAGCTGTACTGGCAGAGACTGAGTGTGGTATAAAATGGGCTGTTGTTGGGGCGCCTGGGTGGCGCAGTCGGTTAGGCGTCCGACTTCAGCCAGGTCACGATCTCGCGGTCCGTGAGTTCGAGCCCCGCGTCCGGCTCTGGGCTGATGTCTCAGAGCCTGGAGCCTGTTTCCGATTCTGTGTCTCCCTCTCTCTCTGCCCCTCCCCCATTCATGCTCTGTCTCTCTCTGTCCCAAAAATGAATAAAAAACGTTGAAAAAAAAATAAATTTAAAATGGGCTGTTGTGAGTCAGGGGTGGGGGGTAAGTTTGTTCTGGTAGAATTTGAAAGGAAAAAATGCCACACTTGGTTGAAATGAAGAAATGCCATACTTGGTTGTAGATGAGGAGAGCTAAGATTCTTCTTGACTGACTTGGGATTAAGAACATCTAAAAGATTAGAGGAAGTATGTTATAAATAAATATACTTCCATCTTAAAGATTCTTTTTTATGGTCAATCAGCAATCCCTAATTTGTGAGAAGAGGTGGGTTTTGAACATCTATTATTCTAGAGCCTTGACCAGATGCATCTCAACATTTGGGCACAAATCTTTTCTTTCTCTAGTGCAGAAAATGTTAGAAGCTTTTCTGCTGATTCTAGACGAAAAATGCTGCAAAATTTCCCTTCTCAATTTGCTTTTATCAACTGTGTGTTCTATCTTATACCTTTTGTAGCACTGCATATTATTAAATATTTTAATCTTTTTGTCAGTGATGAATAGAAAACAGTATCTTATTTTAATCTTGTTTGCATTTGATTGATGAATGATATTGAACACCATTTATGTATAAATTAGCCATTCATATTCCTTTCTACCTATACATATGTTACTGCCCTCTGTTTTTATAAGGGGATCCTTTGTCCTTTTTATTCACTAATAAAAGCTCTGTTTAATAATGAAATTAAGTTTTGTTCATCAGAGCTGATTTCAAAAGCCTAACTTTTCATAGATTCTAAATCTAAGTTTATGTGGATTATCAGACTATCCAATCTGTGAGTATTCAGGTGGTTTAGAACTTCCCAAATCCACCCTCCTTAATCTTCAACTACGTTTTTTTGTGTGTGTTTTGTTTTCATATTTAAACCTAGAGTGCTAATTTAGAAAACCGAAAGTACCAAAATGTATCCTCTTCTTTTCAAATCTACATGTCTTTTTGGTGACTCCGCATCTCTAATCTACACAAAAATACAGTGTATTTAAAGTGAAGAGGTGTTTAAATGTAGTTTCAGCCTTTCCTTTGGAGTGTCCAAGATCATGCTGGAGTGGGGTGGAGGAGGAGTACTGAAAGATCATGTGTCTGACAGGTGCTGCTATCTTGGTTCTCATATTCTGAACCCCTTAAGGGAACTTGACAACTCAACTGACCATTATGCCTGTTATGGGGTAAATTGTATCCCCCAAATTCATATGTTGAAGCCTTAAATCCCAGCACCTCAGAATGTGACTGTATTTAGAGATAGGGCCTTGAAAGTGGTAATTAAAGTAAGATGTGGTTATATGGGTGGGCTGTAATCCAATATAAGTGGTATCCTTGTAAGTAGAAGAGATCAGGATATGGACACACAAAGAAAGACCATATGAGGACACAGGGAAAAGGTGGCCTGCTGCAAGTCAAGGAGAGAGGCTTTAGAAGAAACCAACCCTGACCACACTTTGACTAAGTCTTATGTACACCTCATAAATCATTCTCAGACTCAGTTCCATGGGAGCCTAGAGGACTCCACAGACGAGTTTTAGTAGTTTTGCAATCTTTTTATTTGACTTTCCCTTGGAGAATATATTTTAACTATTTTAAAACACTGTAATAAAAATAACACACATTCAGACTTGTTTTATTTCACGTTTTAACATATCTAAAAAGACCAGCATATTAAAATGTGCTGCTAGGTTAACTTACTTGGAATGAACATCAGAATAAAATCCTGCCATCTGGATGTACATATTTGATGAGAGATATTGATATTCTGCACTGGTCTGTCTGTCTGTCTCTCTTAAATGTTGACATGATTGCTCCACGTCTCCACTGATAGAAAATTACACAAGTGCGTTTGTGAACACAGTACATTTGCACCTGCTCAGTTAAGTGCTACATCAAGCTTATTTGCATTTGTTCTCCTCATGGCATAAAACTTGTCTGTGCACCCACAACTGACTCTCTCACATCTTGAAATCATCACTTTAGAGCCAGAATGAATGTTTCCTTTTTGACTTTATGATTAGAAATGCAAGAATTTATTAGGTGTTACTAACAATTCAACTTTGAAACAGATACTTCCTACTACTTTTCTTGCAAGCTTCTGGATGAATTTAGTTGGACAGAAACCCAGGCTGTAAGGGCAGGTTGTTCTAAAACAAAGCAATACAAAACTATTGCCACTTGCAACTACTTAACCAGAATCCGTATTTTCTAAATACTGTGCGAGTAAACCAAAATGAAATAATAAATTGGATACTGAGGATTATATACAATTGTAATTATTCCAAATTTTTATATTCACCAAATCAGTCTCAGAGTGGTCAGCAATATACTTTATACTACATATACATGGCGTATATGAACTCATGAAATAAGTATATTCTAGTGAATTTCTGCTCCTATTTGTCTCAAACATGAAGATTCCACATGAAATCTCATTTTCATTAAGGATACCATTGCTGCAAGGAAACCCAGCAAAATTTCTTGCAGCTCTAACTTCCTCTAATCTTCCAAGGTGGGTGTGAACAGGGTTCAGGGAGGGGTAAGTCAGGGCATAGAAGGGTGGCTGATCACCAGTCTTTATGTTCAGCCTGGGAGCTTTCTTTTACCTTTTTGACAGAATGATTGAGTGTCTAGGTACATACCTACACCCATTCTGGGGCATTGCATCTGGTTGAAATTTCAATTGAACAAATGAATAGGCCTGTGAAAACTACATGGTATGTATAGGAAATTATCAAAGATGGCTACAAAGGTTTTTTAAATATTATTTTTATAAGGCATATTTATAAGCCTTATTTTATAAGGCATATTATAATTACTTTGAAACTTGCTAAAATTCCATTAAAATGTATTGCATTTCCCTGGTCACCTCCTCTCTGAAACAGATCTTATCTGGAGGCAGTATCTGATAGAATGTGCGGGAGGAGTAGGGCCTGGGACTGGGGTTGGGGTTGGGTGGGTATATGAAGTGTGGGGAAGTGATATGGCCATTTTGCAGCCTGCATAGCGGATGTGCATAGTTGGAAGCAGGGACCCTAGTTTGTTTCAGCCGCCACCTTTAGAAGTCTCCTCACCAGAGCTTAGCATATTCCAAGGCCCTCCCTGAGTGTGGGGTATTGTGGCCTGGCCGTGACTACTGGCTCTGGAAGTAGATAGCCCCAGTGGTGCCTGTAGAGTGTTCAGAGACAGAACAGAGGGGGAGCTAGGGTTGCACGTTTGTCTGCACCTGACTTTTTCAGTGGCTCCCCCCCTTAAGATGAGAAGTAAGGGTTAGGTTTTGATTGCTAGAAGGTAGTAGGTTCCAGGAGTTGCCTTGGGACTATATTCACCCACCGAGATGACTGATTTTAGGACTGAGTTTTTTTGTCTGGAGGACTAGTTAGGTTGAGGTGGCTGCTCTTCTGATTTGATCTTGGTTATTGGATTAGTTAGGATAAATGTTCACCTACATAATATAGAGATTCTAAACAAAAGTGGCTTAAATAAGACAGACTTTATTTTTCTCTCATGTAATAGTCTGGAAGCAGGAGGGTCAGGGCTGGTGTGGAGCTCTGTTTCACAAGATTGTCCAAAGACCTAACACTTTCTATTTTTTTCCCTCCATCTTTAGGGTGTTGCCCTTATATGAATGATCCTAAATGGCTCCCCTACATCCATGATCCAGGTAAGTGGATGGAGGAAAGAGGGAAGGGGTGTTGATCATTTAGGACCACAGCCTGGAAGTGAATGCGTCACTTCCATTCACATGGTCTTGTCTAGAGTTTGGTTACATGGCCATGTATAGCTTCAGGGAAGAAAGACTGAAAATGCAGTCTTTCTTCTATGTCATGTGCCCAGATACAAATAGTTGGCTCTATTTCAAAAAGTAGTAGAAGCATGAATATTGGGGGGTACAACTGGCTGATTCTGCTGGGTGTTTAACGAAGTATGAATCACCATGCTACTAGTTGGACTTCTGCAAACACATTTTCATCATAGAAGTAAATGGCCAAGGCCGAGAGGTATAGTGTCCAGAAGGAGAAGCCTGGTAGCCCCTGGTCTAATGGTATTAATTGATACTGCCACTATTAGTATTTTTTTTTTCTGAGAGGCGGGCAAATATTCATCTAGGAGGCTGCCATTTATGAATGACTCCATGGATTCCTTGGTCTCTGGATTTTGGCTGATGGCAGGCACAGGAAACAGATTGGAAGGCAGGAGGCAGTGAGGTACTCCCACTCGCTCCCTATTGGCTCCTGGCAGGCATGGCGAATTCCCTCTGTGAAGGTCCCAGCTCCTATCTAGCAACCCTCTCGTAGCTGTAGCTCTTTTTAGGTCCCAGAAACCACCCCTTCTCCTCATTTCTTCAAGTCTAGAGCTGGTAACTGTTTCTGCCTGCTGTTGGCCTTGGGTGCTTCCTCATTACTTATTGTTTTCCCTTCACTTGCCTATACTTTTGAAAATAGCCATGCTATGAAATTCTCTTCATTTGCCTTCTCTTTGTTCCTGGTGAATTCCTGACTGATGCAAACCTGGATTTGGGTGTGTGTGGTCAGGCAAGCCTAGCAGAGGAGAAAGGAACATGGTATTTGTGGGTATGTGCAAGGGAGAGATAATGAAAAGAGGTCTCTAAGCTAAGTAAAGAGAAATGAGGGCATGAGCAGGGCAGATAGATCCAAAAAGTGGAAGAATCTGTTGTTGGGAAATCCCTCTGGAGTCAAGGAATTTGGGGTTTGGGGTACTAGAATGAGTGAGTGAGAAATTGGGGACTATCCTCAGAGAATAGAGAGCTTAAAATAGAGAATTTGTGACTGATGCAGTTGTTGCTAATAACAATATTCAGGTCATTGGTTCTCAGCCCCAGCCTTTAATCAGAATTTCCAGGGGAGCTTGTAAAAAAATACTGGTGACTGGCTTCAGCTCTAGAGATTCTGACTGTAATTGGTCTGGTGTGGGACCTGGGAATTGTAATTTAAAAAAACTATCTCAGATAATTCAGATGTATGGCCAGTGCTGAGAATCAGTAGTCTAGGTATAAGCATGGGTGGATAGGAGGAAATGATCCTTAGCAGCCAGAGGTCAAGGAATTGAGAGGGCTGAGGCTTGGAAGAATCATCTATGTTGAAGTCACCAAAGGGGTAGCAGGGTTCATGGTGGAGAGAATTCAGTCAGTCTGAGGCTTGGAAGAGCTTGAGACTTAATTACTCTGGGGACAAATTTCTGGCCCTATCCTCTGCTCTTAGCACGGAGTCTATGTCCAAGGGCAAGGTTGGCTGTAGGTAAACTTTTCTTTGGCCTACTCCCTCTCCCAACTCACCTCCATCTTAGGTTTTCATTGTTTGCTCTTAGAGTTACCTTTTCCCACTGCTGGTGTTTGGGGAACCACAGATTCAGGGACTCTGCAATGTCTTACCTGGATCTGATTTTCTTGAGATCTGACTCAATTCCTTATTCTTTTCTAACCTATAACCTTCTTCCTCTACTCATCAAAAAAAAAAAAAAAAAAATTGCCTTTCCTCTGCCTGACTCCCTCAGGATTTTTTTAGTGGGTTGATTATTCCCAGAGGCTCATTCCTACCTCAGAACACCTAGTAACAAGCTTGTATATTGAGAGGCGGCTTCCCATATTGCAACACACGTGTTAGGGCACTCAGGTACACAAAATAATTCAAATCCTCTTTATTTCCAGGTAAGTGTGTGTAATACTGTCTAGCTTGTTGAGAGAATAGTCCATTTTAGCTGGAAGTTTCATCCTCTTTTATTTTCTACATGCGTGCCATTGTGGGGCCATTTAAATCAAATTCTTCTCTATAGCTGAGCACAAAACCTGCACATTTCTGGTTTTGCTCTTTCTGAAGATAATTTCTGCTGTTTAATGAGATCTGAGAATGAAGTCAGGCATGAGCAGGAGAAAGGTCACAGTGTGTGCTCAAAGGTATATTAACTACTGTTGGAACTGACATCGGTCTCCTTCCAAGAGGACAAAATTAAGCAGCAAATAGTAAATACGTTCAATGGCACTTTATTGCAAGTAGGACCATTTACAATGAAATAAGAATATGAGAATGGTTTCAAAGAGAAAATGGGAGTGCTTACAAATAGAACACATCTTACCGGTTAGAGTGGGAATGTGATTCCAGTCAAGGTTAATGGGGAAACGGTTAATGAAGGGTACAGATTCCAAAGCTGCATGATGCCATATTGTATCTCACAGAGGTAATTAATACTAGAGACTCTGGCTAAATGGACACATTATACACAGCAGACAACTTGAAATTCTGCACACCATATAGAGAGGCTCCTCTGGATGCTTTATGACTCACCCTGATACTGACAGTATGACATTAGAGTCCATGTTTTCCATCCCTTTTCCTTGTGGAGTCAGTGTGGTACATGGAAAGAACACCAGACAGAGAGAAAGGAGAGGGGTCCAGCCCAGACTCCATTGCTAGGGGGTAGTGTGCAGCCTTGGGCAAATTTCTTCCTGCTTCTTGAGGCTCAGTTTCCTCTTCTGTAAAATGAAGGGCTTGAGGAAAGTAATCTGTAAAGTGTTTTCCAGTTTGAATCTGAGATATTCTGCACTTCATTGTCATACCACCATTATCACTTAACCTGCCTCATAATTATGTATGGATGGATATAGCTGGGTAAAAGATTGTATGTGCAAATACAGGTGTGCATGAACATTTACCTATATTACCTGTTTGTGGCACATATGTGTACTTCATTGTTACCATGACTTTGAAATGACGTAGCTGTAGAGATTTGTGTTTAAAAGCTACCATCAATGTTCATGTTTTTTTACCGCCACCCTCACATTTTTCCCCCCAAGGGTAAGCTAACAGGAGTAAGGTTACCTATAGAATTAATGCCTGGGATTAAGATGAATGTGGGTGAAAGAGCCCCTTAGCCTGCTGGCTGCAGGATTATCTGTCTCTTAAGAAGCACCTTCTTTTCTCTCCTTTTCTTGCTCTGAACACCCGAGGTGGGAGAATGAGGCTAAGGATCTGTAGCAGCAGGTGAGGGAAAGAATGGGGATCACATTACATCCTTCACATTTAGCTGTCTCCTTGGGCTGTCTGGAATCTTCCCTGTTTGCCTACTTGAGTAGAGGGGCTTAAAAGTAGGGCATTTGCACACACTGATTTTTCATCCTAGTGATCATCTTATTGACAGGCATTGCTTCAGCTGGACAGTTTTCTCTCTGTGTTCAGGCCTGTTGGTAAGTGGCATCCCGAGGGCAGATTCCACTCTTATCCCCACCTGACAACTCACTCATTGCTGATTTTTAAAATTCCCAGGTACACCTTGTTTGTTTCTCTCTTGTCTCCTTCCGTCAACCCCACTACCTATCCTTACTCTTGCTCCTCAAAAAACAAAACAAAACAAAACAAAACAAAACAAAACAAAACAAAACAAAACAACACACAGCCTCCCTGGGTTGTCTGGCTATAGAAGTTATTCATGCTTTTTTTAAGAGAAGTCAAGAAATACCTTCCTGTTGTTCTGAATGAAATAGCTTACAAAGGCCCGCCAGATCCCAAATTTAGGAGGCGAGGGTGCCCAAGGAGTGACACACTAAATTTACACACTAGATTTACACACTAAATCTTCAGCTTCCACCTCCCTCCACAGACAATGGGAAGGAAAATCATGGAGGGTTGGCAGCCCCAGAGCCAAGTTACCACGTGACATTGACAGCTGCAGAATTGCACCTATTGATTGTGGTGTAGGAGCGAATCTTCCATCAACCTTTAATTGAGCTGATTCCCAAATAGAACAGGGTCAGCTTTTGCTGTGCTGCTGAGTCTAAATAGCTGTGACCAAGCTCTGGTTGATATCTCTTTAACAGACCCTCATTTGGAAACTTTTTCACATTCTGTGTGTTCTAGAACATTGGACCTTGGTCGAGAGGGTTCATCAGAATCACTGAGGGAAGTGGTTAATCCTAGAGAAGATGGTGCCTCATGCCAGTTATCTCTGATTCAGTGTCTGGACAGGAGGCTGGGTAATTGTATTTTTAATAAGCTACTTTTTAAAAAAAAAAATTTTTTTTTTAACGTTTATTTATTTTTTTGGGACAGAGAGAGACAGAGCATGAACGGGGGAGGGGCAGAGAGAGAGGGAGACACAGAATCAGAAACAGGCTCCAGGCTCTGAGCTATCAGCCCAGAGCCCGACGCGGGGCTCGAACTCACGGACCACGAGATCGTGACCTGGCTGAAGTCGGACGCTTAACCGACTGCGCCACCCAGGTGCCCCAATAAGCTACTTTTTAAAGGCGATTCTAATGAGTACCCAGAAACTTCTGGAGGATTCCATCACAAATTAAGAGACATAGTGACCAAGTGAAGGAGACAAAGAAATGCTGAAATTGTGAAATAATCATATCACATCTTGTTCTGTGGGAGGGAATATGGCTGCATGGATGTGAAGAGAAGTACATTAACACTCTTTTTGTGTGATTTTCAAGTGTAAGGACATTGCTCTTGCTCTTTTCTATTGCTGTGTTGCTTGCTTCATTTCAAGGAACAATTGGACTTTCTTGGAGGGGTCTATCATTTAGATACAGCTTCCCCTCAGACTCCATTAGGAGGGACACTCCCCAGCCATCACTGCGGACCTGTTGGTGAATCTGGCATTCACTGAAAGAATAAATTGGATTTCATTACATGATACTGTATAATGTAGGGTGACCTCCTCCCATTGTTATGTTGGGTGGATGCTCAGACAGTTCTGATTTTGATTTCCTGGTAATTGCTTCCTCATGGATTCAGCCTTTAAAAAAAATTATTTTTTATTTTTTTAGTCCCAAACAGATGCCTCCACCGATCCCTTATTGCCATTCTCAGCCTCCCTCAAAGCCTGACTTGTTCCTTAATGAATCCGCCGCACACTGAGCTGTGGCCAAGGAAAATCAAGAGGCCATTCCATCAAAATATCCGTGATGGAAAAGCCTGTTCTCATTCTGAACTTGTGTTTCACTTCTGTCCCACCTGACCTGGAGGGTCTGCCGCGGGGGTTATGGGAGGACATTTGAACCCTGGCTACTGTTAAAATGTCCTCATTCCAGTGACTCTACTTTGTTTACATTCCTGCTCTGCTTTGCCTTTGAAGCTGCTCCTTATTGGTGGATTGGCGGAGACTTATGGCTCCCATACATTTTAAGGCTGCATTCCCCAGAGTTTGCCCCAGCGATGGAGACCTGCACTTTGTCTTTTAAGCAGATAAAAAGAGAGGTCAGTCAGAAGTAATTCCCCTACTCCTCGTATAAACAATTTAACTGCTGCAGCAACATACTTGCTTGGAATTACTCCCTCAGATTCAATTCCCTTTTCCTGCTCCACTTGTAAAAATGGTTAGTGTCCTCTATAAACTGCAGCTCACCAAGGTGCAAGGCTTGCTGTGCGGTTGTAGAATAAATGTTAATCTAATACAGGTTACTAGGTCAAATGCAATCACAGGCTTGTGGGAAAAGCTTAATACTGTTCTGCTTCTTCTAACACAGTAAACCTGGATATTATATGATAGGTTAAACACCAGTGAACCATGGCAAGAATTTTCTTGAAAGTAGGATTTAGTACAAAGGAAACTACATTGAAATGGTGACCTAGGATTGACTTTGCTCTCCAAGAGAGCATTCTGAGATGCTGAAGTGCACTGTGAAAACGGACTCCTTACAAATGTGATGTTCTAGAATTCCTTGCTCAGGGGATGAATGCCAGTTGGAGCAGCTGTGACACATCTAAAGGTTTCATATGTTGTCAACTATGACTTCCATTCCCCCTCATTCCCCAAAAATTCATGAGTGCAGATACACACACACGCTTACACCCACACACAAACTTTTCTTCTCAAATGTGAATGTGGCATTGGATGGCCTTTAGAATTTGGGTCCCAAGTTGAACATCTAGTAAACACAGTGTCAGGAGTGCGGAGCATATGTGGGCAAACTGCCTTGAGAAGACTGTATACAGATCTTCTTAGTGGCGGTGGACTCCACACTATTTTATGTGGATGTTAGTGCTGTTAAGTGTTCCCAGCCTGTATTTGTGATCAAATGCCAGAGCCGAGATCTACATATGCTAGCAGATGTATAATAAATGCTTAAGTAAATGAACATCAGGTTTTAGGGGAGCTGTAAAGTCTGGTTTGTGGGGCCACTTAGGTTCTGTCCTTCATGGCGACAGGGGACTAAGCCAGGACAAACTTGGTAAAGTCTTGTGGGGGGTCTTCGGGGAGGATGCACCGAAACTCTCATCATTAGCATCGTAGTGGCAGTGCAGGTTCTCCTCTTCACTTCCTACCGAAACCCCATTCAATGAGCAATCACAGCCAGAAAAGGAGCCCTTTCACACAGACTGGAACCCACTTCTCCTCCTGAAAGCAGCTGGGTGTCTGCTTTGTGTCTTCTTTTGGCTCTTAAGGAAAGTTCTAACCAGGCTCCAGGAAATTGTTTGATTTGTGAAAAATATATTTGTGCATTTACAAATGTGACCTAGCTCTCAAGTGATTAAGCTAGATCATTTAGCATGTTAGCTGAGTTAGTGTGTAGACATTTGATAAAAGGCCTCTTGCTGCTTGGGTTTGCACGTTAGATGATTGAATTAATCAGGTGATACATTCCTGGATGGTTATGAAATTCTCATGAAAGTCACTGCAGGCATGTATGCGACCCTTAGGAAAACTGCATAAATGAATAGGTGTAGGGTGGATGTAGATTTTGGTGAAATGCATTTTTTAAGTTCTATAAAAGTAATAAAGATTTTTAGGAAACAAACCCAGCGAACTGGATTTCATTACTGAACTCGGTTGTTGGCAGGAATGGAAGAGACCTTATATGGTTCGTTTTTGTGCGATGGCTCTGCATGGCTGTCCTCTCTGGCCAGCCTGTCCTAATCACCACTCCTGCAGTCCATCCCCCACCCCTTTTTTTGTGCTGTGAGCAGGCAGCAAGCCACTAGGACTCAGAAAAGGTGGCTGGAGGGAGGCAGCTGAAATGGACTCTCATTCAGATAGTTTCCCTGCAGCTGGTATTAGAGCTAGTTCCTTCGACAGAAATGGGGACCCCAAGGGCCTCCATTGATTGGGAAATGTCAAACACATAATACATAGATGACTTAAAATGCCCTAGGCTCCTTTTCTCTCTTTACTACAGACTGAATGGTCAGGTTTCTCTGCCTCTTTAGGACTCCATTTTCTCCCAAGTTTTTCTTTGAAAAGATGTAAAGGGGAAAATGTACCTTTCTCCATAGCTTCTGTGTATGCATTGAGCATAGAATGTTGGCAAGACCTATGCTGTGGCATGCTTTCTGTAGGAGTTTGATACACAAGCATTATATTGGGGATGTACATAATCCTTCAAATGGGTAGAAGCCAAGCTGGCAAGTTTTTAGGCAATGGCTTGCTCAGGATGAAAATGCCAAAGAATGGAATATCTTCTTAGGCTGCCATTGGCAAGTTCAGAATGGAGACTGGCCTCTATAAAGATGTCTTTTCTGTGAGTGAACATGGCCTTAGGGGTCAAATGAAGTTTTGCTCCTTCTTGGCTGTGTGACCTGAGACTACCTAAGCACTTTGTGCCTCAGTTTCCTCAGCTGCAAAATAGGAGTGATATCTAACTTCCCCTTTGTACCTTTATGACAAGTAGGGTGGTCATGGGCCTTGGACATGCTGCCCTGTTTGCAGCAACAGGTCATCACCTTTCTTGTTTCCCTCAGGCTCCTGTTTCACTGCATTTTTTGACAGTCTTGAAGGCCTGAGCATTTTGCTCCTACCCTTTGGACTTTTTCTGACTTTAGGTGTTTCTGACTTTTCCTAGGGACACCTTTGCCCTCCTTCCTGTCCACACTCTCCATCAGCTGACTGGCTTGGGTGGGTGATTCAGGTGTCTCTCCACAGGGCTTGCGGATGTCAAATGGTGGATTGTGCGTGAAACATCTAATAGTGGGTAATAGATAATTCTTTGTCCTCCTTCGTTCCCTTCCCTTTCCCAAGAAATGCTGTCAATTACCAGATGAGGCAATTTGGGACATCACTTAAAAATCTCTGCGTTTGTGGATAATAGGTATAATAATGCCCATTCCACCGGGTTAGGGGAAGAGTCAATGAGATTAATAGAGGTTAGGAAGTCCAAATCCTGTTATCTTCCACCAAAAGTCAAGGCCCCTCAGCCAAACCCAGGGATAGGATTTGAGAATCAGAACCATCCAAGTGGTAGCTATCAGGTCTGACTTACCCAGTAGACACAGTACATACAGAGCCTAGGGTGCATGATACTTTTAAAGACCCATGAAAATGTCTTAGTTTCTTTCTATGCCAGAAGGAAAAAGGTAAACTTTTAGAGTGAAGGAAGTTTTAAAATACATAATATTAATAAATGCATTTTATAACAATGCAGTTGTAAAATACAACCCTTAATAGTTTTTGTTTATGGAGGAAGGCAAAAGTGTCCCCAAGGCCTATGAAGGTCATATGCGGCCATGACTTACTTCATGAGACTTGAAAGTCTCAATGGCTAATGCACATGTCACCCTTTTGACAGAAATTCCTATATTTTTTAAAATGTTTATTTATTTTTGAAAGAGAGGGAAAGAGAGAGACCACGAGCAGGAAAGAGTTAGACCACGAGCAGGAGAGGGGCAGAGAGAGAGAGAGAGAGAGAGAGACAGACAGAAGATCTGAAGTGGGCTCTGTGCTGATAGCAGAGAGCTTGATGCAGGGTCGAAACTCACAAACCATGAGATCACGACCTGAGACAAAGTCGGGCGCTTAACCAACTGAGCCACCCAGGTGCCCCAGAGATTCCTATCTTTTTTCATGCATTCAGAAGGAAGTTCCTCACAGATGAGCAAAAATGCTTAATGCTGGTCACTCTAAGTGAAGGGAACTGGTAACAGTCACCAAAACAAAAATGTGTTTCTTCTCCATACCAGAGGGCAATTGTAGGTAAGGAGACCCAGCCTCTGAATGGAGAAAAGTCTAACTATTTCTATTTGTACTTGATTTTCTATAACCAGAGAACAGATGTGGGATGTATTGGCCATCAGGTCTAGAAAGTTCTGGGATTGGGAAAAGTATGAGCAGTTTTGACAAATGTAGAATTACATGGAAATCCAGGATTCATCATGCATTGACTCCTCGGCCACACAACTTCCAGGATACAGGGAATACAAATGCATTTAGCTCCCATTAAATAAGAGGCGAGAAAACCAGACGTTCCTTCACTGAAATTACTTCCCTGAGTATAGGGATCAAACAGGACTCACAATCAGGGAGTCAGAATATGTTCTTTAAACCTTCAAATTACTGCAAATGAGGTGCAAGCCTCTGTCCTTACTCTGTGCCCTTTCTGCCTTGTTTTAAATCCTCTGGAGGGGTGATTTTCCTCCAGACAATTACATCCCATCCCTCAGAGAAGGATGGCTACTGTGTGTAAAGTCATTCCAGCTAAGCACTATGGGCTCTAATTTCATCACAACATTATGAAACTGATCAGTTTCTTTGTATAAAATCTTAAAAGGGCTCTATGGACTCTTTAAGCCAAAAAAGGGCTTTTGAAAGCAGTTCAGGAAATTGCCAGCATGGAAGCGATTTCCACATGTGTCTCTCAATATTGCAATCTCTCCCTTTAGGTGTTGATCTTTCCTAGACTGTAATAAGAAATGAAAGAACAGCTTATTTTTCCTTTTAAAAAGAGGCACAATTAAAAAAAAAAAAAGTCCCCAAGAATCTTGTATGTGGGAATGACATGCAGACCATTAGCTTTCTTTCCTTGGCTTTCAGGCTGATCTGTATTCTCAATTTGCTATAAGTATTCCATTCCATCTAGGTCAGGAAGAATTACTTGTGTGTAACTGAAGTGGAGTGTGGATTTTAAGCAGAGCATGTGATCCTAAGAATGCAGAAAGATGGTATAAATTTGCATCTTCTTAAGAGGAACCCTGTCTAAAAACACTGAAACCATTTTAATCTAATAAAACAAAAAGGGAAGAGATGGAAATTCCATCCGAAGACTTCACACAACCTTTTCATTTCATTTGAGTAAAGAATCTGTCCAGCTGTTAAATGCCTTTGAGGGAGATTTTTTAAATTGTAGTGCACACTAAAATGGAAGGTTAATACCATGCTTTGGAGACAAGGGGAGCAGCTTCTATTTCTGGGTAATGAGTCATGCCCTTCTTCCTGAAGACCTTTCAGAAGTGAGAGTTGAAGTTACCTGTGGGCTAGAGAGGCCATTGCTCCAGGAAGGCCTGTGTCATCAATGAAGACACACAACACGTATCCTTCGGGACATCTGAGTCCCTTTGATGCCCTGCCATGGAGTACAATCTTGGCCTCCTCCTAGCAGGGTTGATGATTATTTACTGGAAACTGACTTGTGGCTCATTTTGTGGTATTTCTTAAGCTGCTGCTTTTGAATTTATATGAGTGTTAGCCTTGGTCTTTTTCCTTCTTCTCTCACTTTGCCACTGGGCCATGCAACCCACATGGAATTGGATTTCTTGGAACAGATTTGCTGTCGATTGATGCTCATGCTTTGTCTTCAACTCAATTTCATGTGTCAGAACCTTAGGGTGACATATACGAATGAATAGGCAAATTGCACTTAGTACTCTTCTGGCAAGTTATCTGAGAACTTCAGGGTAATTGCTTAAAGAGAGTTTTTACTCTTAAAGCTGGTCCTAAGCATTCAAGTTAGTTCAACTTCACAAATATTTTTGAGCATCCACTGAGTGAAGATCTATGACAGGTGCCATAGGGATAGAAAGATGTAGGAGATATGGTTTGTCCCTCAAGGACTTTGCAATCAGGAAGGGAAGACAGAGAGTATGGAAGAACTCTAGTACATGAGATACTCACCATACTATCATATAGACTGTGGAGCCCTGCAGAGAGTTACGAGTGGGGAATAGGTGTTGTTGGGATTGAAAGGTGAGAAGAGTTTTATCATGTAGAGGGGATAAGAGGTGAGGGCATTTGGAGCAAAAGGTATAGGAATAAAGAAACATAGAAGAGTAAACCATCACTGTGTTTGTGTGTGTGTGTGTGTGTGTGTGTGTGTGTGTGTGTGTGTGTCTGCGTGTGTGTGTAGAAGGGAAGTACAGGATACTGCAGACCTTGCATGCTGGATGCTGCTAGAGATACAAAGACAAATCAGGCTCCATGGCCTCCCAATCTAAGGACTTAGTGTGGAAAACAGGCATATGCGTAAATAACTTTAATGGATAATAGACTGTGAGAGAGACTAGGAGAGAAGCATATGCCATACTCTGTGTGCATCTCAAAGAGAAATTTAGGAAGGAAGAGTTTAATGGGACATAACATGATTAGATCCAGGGAGTAAGATAGAAAAGTCAAAGTTGACTTCTGCATTTCAAAGACCGTACTCTGAATGATGGAATAATAGACACAACAGGTTTTGCTCCTTGTTCAGATAAAATTTATGACTTTTTTCTCTGATTCAAGATAAGCACATACTATAGTTTTAGTCACAGTTTGATGTATTGAGTTGTCTGATGTTCTCATAAATGCAAATAAAAACTGAAGTCTGCCAAAAAGGAAGACAATCTACTCTTGCACTGGCCTCAAACCCTATATGCAAATAGGTACCTTCTGAAATGAGTGCCATACAACACGTATGAAGGGTCAATGTATTTGCAAGTAAGTAAGGGGATGGAATAGAAGTGGTGAATTTAAAACTCAGAGGAGTTATCTATCCAAATCCCTAATATTTGGGAAAGTCTCACAAATATATTTTCTTCCAGTTACTGTTGGAATGGCTGAAGAGAGATGGCTTGGTGGGCTGTGGATGTGGAAGGGAATGATCTGTATGTCAGGTTTGGATAAGCTACAGCTCTAAAGGATGGGAGACGGGAAAATGTATATAATATGCATAATGTCTTGAGAAGAATGGAAGCGGGGTTGAGTCTGAGAAGGTGGCTAAGGGCTATCATTTACTGAGCATTTATAGTTTGTCAGCACGACTCTAGCCACATTATGCTACTAGCTCACTTGAAAGATCATAATAACCTTACACAGTAGATTTTATTATTATATTTACTTTACAGATGAATAAACTGAGGCATTAAGATTAAATAACTTGCCAAGACACACAACTCTAAGTGGGTGGTACCCAGAGTCTTTGCACTTAATCCTTTTGTCAAAATAAGTCTTAATAACAGAAGGCAAGAGAAGAGAAATATTTGACCTTAGGGTGTTCCTGTATAAAATTATCTTTTGTTTTGATTTGGGGAAAAGAAATACATAAAACCTTGTTAAATTTCCTGGGGGAAAGGACTGAATCAGAGAATCATAATTTTAGAATTTTCAAGAACCACGATCTATTGTCATTCATGACGATTTCTCATTTTTTGGTTAAGGAAATTGAGACTGAGAATCAATTAAAATGATCTCATGTTTGCTGGAGGTTAAGAACATACCCAGCACACTGCTGTCTAGTGAGGCAGAATGATGCTTGCCAGCTTGTTGACATGAGCACACGTGGGCAAGGACCACGAAGTAAAGATCAAACATCTTAACACAGGGCTCTGGCTCTGGAAGAGAGCCTTATAACATGAGAGGGTCTACTTGACTTTCTAGGGAAGCAAAGTAGAAGTCCAGTGGGCTTTTGACCCAACTTTCAAGTGAAGTGTTCACACTCTCCTAAGGTGCTCTGATTGGTTGTCCAGTCTTGGCCACCGGAAGACCAGAAATGATACTCCTTTCTTTTTCCATAAATTTACTTCTAATAAATTCTCAGTGTACAATATAGACTCTGTGTTGGCTGGCAACTTGCTTTTCTCAACAAATCCAATACACTTTGGCGTTCATTTGATGGTTGAAGTCCTTATCAAGTCTGTCTGAAAGTGTATGAGGAGGGTTTGCAAAGTGGCAAGGTGTCTGGCAGATAACCTTGTGCTGGCTTCAAGTTCAGACTCCACAATGACTTGCAAGTGGTATAACCTTGGGCAGGATTCTTTACCTCCTTAAGTCTCAATTTTCTCATGTTTAAATGAGTGAAATAATAATCCCTGTATCATAGGGTTCTGTGGAGGATTAAATGAGCCAATACAGATAAAGGGCTTAGCACTTGCCTGGCTCATAATGAGAATTCAATATGTCTTAGCTAATTACAACAAACAAAATAAATTCTTTATAAACTTGTATTGTGTAAATTCATCGTTATTGAAAATATAAATTACAGTAAGATATAATGAGTCTATTATAATTATAGTAAGATAGAGTTACCAAGTTTTTTACTGCAAAAGGCAAACTTCTTTTTTTAAATTGAGTTTCCAAACTGAGAGTCCCTCTCAGTAGGGCAGGTAACTGGTAACAAGTGGTCATTTTTTAGAAAACCTTTTATGGAGACTACTGTGTTGTTCAAAGTCAGTCATGTGAAGACTTCTGTGAAAAATCTCTTCCAGAATTTAGAGTTAGGGAAAGACTTTCTCCCGCTGACATCTTTCGTACGTTGGAAAAGGAAAGCCACTCCCAGTCCTGCTCGTTTTGCTTTGACTGTCAATGCCTTGGTGCTAAGTTTTTATGTTCTGTTGCAGAAAGGTAGGTTAGCATGAATTTGCTTTTTCTTTTGTCTTATTACTCATTTTAGTGTTTTCTTTTTCAGTTTTATGATTTTGGTGCCTGATATTTTAAGTTTTCTCAAAACTCTTTTGTAAGCTGGAGGAGAGAAATGTAAGTAAATACCATAAAATAATATCACGTGGGTGGTTTTTCTTATAAACACACCCTCTGCCCAATTCTACACACCTGGTTTGCAGTGCTTTTTATTTGACCCAAAGTCCAATCAAAGTGGCAAAGTTGACTTTTATATAAACACTTATTTTATGCTTTAATAGAACAGGCTATGAAAGTCCTACCCTCACAGGCATTTAATTTCAGTGGGGAAGGGGTCTTACAAAGGACTAGAGGTAAAGATTGTTTTGTGGACTAACTGACCAGGTGGGGACATAACTTGCTAATGAGCCAAAGCAGTTAATAATCATAAAAAAAAAGGACAAATTACCAAACAAAAACAGCAGTTAACATTTCTAGTATATTTTAAAAAGCACCCTCATATACCATGACTTATTTGTCCTGTCAGCCCTGCAAGTAGGAAGCCTTACTTTCAGCTTCATTTTAGATGAGAAAACTAAGGCTCAGTTATGGTAACAGACACGCCCCAGATCTCACAGGAAGTAGCGGATCTTAATTCAAAATCCTGGGTTCTGCTTACTAGTCCAGGCTGCCTCCCTAAGGCCTAACCTCATGAGTACAACAAGGAAAGTTCTCTTTTAACCTCTGGCCCTGTGTCCAAAGGTTTGTTCAGTAGAGGACAGGGAGCAGCAAAGAGTTCTAAGTTAGCAATAATTATCTTTCAAAATATCATATGACTTCACTCATACGAGGACTTGAAGATACAAAACAGATGAACATAAGGGAAGGGAAGCAAAAATAATATAAAAACAGGGAGGGGAACAAAACATAAGAGACTCTTAAATATGGAAAACAAACAGAGGGTTACTGGAAGGGTTGTGGGAAGGAGATGGGCCAAATGGGTAAGGGGCATTAAGGAATATACTCCTGAAATCATTGTTGTACTATATGCTAACTAACTGGGATGTAAATTAAAAAAAATAAATAAAACTTAAAAAAGAATTGTCTTTCATATATACTCCATCGAGGTTTTTCTTTTTCTTGCCTACAACTAGAGATACTTAAAATCAATCTCCTCTTAGTTGGGGGAGGTTTTTGGCAAAGAAATTTGTGCAGTAGCAGTTAGCCAGGCCTACCTGTGTTAGAGTCACATTTGCCCCAAACTCCTGTACTTTCATGGGTCTGAGCAATGAGGAGGTTGATATCTACAGCTGTAGAGCCACAGCTGTGGATTCTGCATAAGGCAGATCATGAGTCTTGATGAATTTTTCATGTCTGAACTGAGAGTCTTTGCTATTGGGTAAAACAGAAAGCGACCCGTGTAAGTTAGACTCCATGCAGGAAGAGTCACCCACACCAGAAGGTGGGATTTCCTGGATACCTAGGACAGCCTCTAGGCAGAGTTCATCAAACATCTGATGAGGAGGGATGGGTAGCTAGACTTGATTAGAACTGGTTTTACCGACATGTGAATTGTATTTTATGCATGAATGAACTGTTTGGTGGTGGTATGTGGTACATTTCTTCATGTGAGTTTACTTTTTCCAGAACCTTTCCTTTTGTTATCATTATAAAGCACTGAGTTGTAAGAACTCCTCAGGTATTGATATGGCGAAGTCACTGATGGGGTGGACCTGTCCACCTCCCTGGTTAGCAGAGTGGGCTGACAGATCAACGGAACTCTCAATAGTCTGTGCCTGTTTCCACTTGGATATGCCACTGCTTGCCATCAATAAGGCAGTATTTTCTTGAAGATTCCATTTGAAGATTGCTCAGAATGTTTTCTTCTGGAGAGCGTGTTTCCTTTTCATAGTCTTGCCTGACACATGGAAATGAACATGTCTATGCATTTCTCTTTAACATATCCTAAATTTTCAGAGTTAGAACTTCTAAGGTCTCATTTGAAGATCAGCCTCATTTTCCAAATAGGCCAGTAGGAGTTTCAGTGGGCAATGTGAAGTTTGAATGATCTTGTCTTTCTGGAAAACTTAACATTTTGTTTTGTTTGCTCCAGGCGCACCCCTCCCCAAACCACATTCTTTTCTTTTTAGCTTATGAGAGAACAAAAGTCCTATCAGGAGTAACGAAACCACCTGAACCATTCTTTTTATATTTCCAGAAATAGTTTATGGGGCCACTGAAAGATGTTGATGCTATCTTTTTAATATTCTGAGAAATAATCCTATTAAACAAAAAACAAGGGAAACTGTTATGCCCACAAAGCGGAATTACCCAAAGCCGACTGGCAGGGGTCGAATTACTTTTCAAAACCGTAGCTGTATGCTGCTTCTATCGCTCCATCTAGGGCTTGGTGAATGAGCAATAATTTGTGGATTCTGCTCATCTCTCTTTGCGAACTTTGTTCTGTGGAATTAGATACAACTTTGACAAATTAGAAAAGGCCTCCCTGCGCCCGCTGTCCCCAGAGTAACACAGTCCACTGATTGTGTGCTGGGCTTCTGAAGTCTGGCCGTGTCAGGCCATCAGCAGCAGCCCCGCCACCAGAGTACGCTTTTTAATAAGCAGGTCTGTCAGCACCGGGTTCTTCGGATCTTCCGACCTCTCCTTAATCCTTAGGACGCACTGACTTTCGTCTCTGTTTCACTTATGGCAGAAGGCCCTGTGCCGGGAAAGAAATATCTTCTTTGTTTACACCATATAGGCAACAAAATTAACCTTTGAGATTAACTGTAAGTGAGTGAGGATCATGTTTTATCTTTCCCTGGGACAAGGGGTAGAGATTAACACGTGCATAAAGGGAGTGAGCATGTACACGCGTGTGCATGCATGTGCACATCCCTCCTCCATTCACATCATAGCCCCAAAGAACTTTCTGCTCCTGTTCTCTCTCTCTTTCTTTTCTTTCTTTTTTTTTTTTTTTTCTTTCCACATAGGGTTTATTCTGCGCTGGATAGACCTAGTAAATGGTATTCCAGTTTTTTCTAATCTTTCATTCCATTTCAACTCTTAGAGAAAGGAGAAGCATATGAAACATCAACATATTAAATGACGCCCAGTAGGCCTATGGATAAAAACTTATCTTCGGCTAAAGACATGGGATCATCTCCTTTCCCAGTGGAATTCTTTGGCCCAGTAGAGGTAAACATTGTCTCAGTGTACAGCAAGAACGATAAATGATTCACAAAGATAGAGGAAAGTGTCTCTTTACTGGTTTACATGTCAATGTATTCATGTTTAATAGTGCCAGATGGGAGAGTTGTGGTTCTCCAAGATACAGGGAATACTAGCCTGGTAAATACTTCTTTCCTTTGGGCTTCCCACCCTGCAAACACAAACTAACAGGAAAAATGAGAGATCTTATTCATATTCATTTCTAATTTATTATGTTTCAACTGCAGTTTGACCAATTACACTTGCGGAACATTTTTTAGGAGTTGACATAAACATCAAAAACAACAGTTATGAGCAAAATTTGTCCTGGGGAGAGAATGGAAGCCAGCTGCCTCAATATAGATGTTATTCTTGATCTCTGGAAATGTCTAAAGGGTAGGACAAGATGAGGTCAAGCATTAGGTGATTTCTGACCTATGGAAAGCCCAGAAATGGACCTCAGATGTCCACTGTGTGCTGCTGACAGCATAGGAACCACCCATTCTGCTGCGTGCTCTCCATTTTTGATGGGGTCTTAACCTTCAAAAACCAGCTCAATAATGACAAGGAATCACCACCACCATGGTGACTAAATCCAGGCACCCTACTTATGGCTCCTGTCTCCATTTCTTGAAGTTGCTGAAATGTCTGGGACTTAATAGGGTAGTGATTCATTCTGGCCACAGCCATTTCTTAAAGCCAACAGTTCTATTAGAAACATATTATGATCCCAGTTTCTTCATATTTAGTTGGATTCTATGGAATTTGATTACTTTTATAATTTTGTTGCCTTTCATCAAACAGGATGATTTTCTGCTGGTTTCAGTTCTATGCTCTCTCCCTCTCCTCTCTCTCTCCCTCTCTTTTTTAATAAACAGAACAAAATAAAGTGACATGTCAGCACAGAGAAATTTTATTTTTCACTCAACAGTGGCAGTGACCATAACAATTAAATAGAAGAGAAAAGGGACTTTGTTGTAGGTGCACAGTTGAGGTTATGCAAAATGGAGCAATAAGCAGGTCAGTTGCCAGGGAGCCCATGATAGAACCGCCGGTGTTTCAGGGGAATGAAAAGAGCATGTGTGTTGGGATCCCCAGTCTCCCCATTATCATCATCTTGAGCCAGGTACTTAACGTGTGCTGCGTTAGTTTTGGCTGAGGAAAGTGCTTGCAGGAAGCGGTTTTTTAAGTTTCCTTGATATCTCTGGGAGGTAATAAAGATCTCTATTTACAAATAATGCACTTTCTGCAAAGTGCCTTTGTGTGGGCATTGCACACCCTAGCAAAACGAGAGAGGTTCTTTGTTTTGCCTTGGTGGGAAGCGCAACAGTTGAGTCTGCAGGATGCCTGGTTTGCAGCCAAACCTTTTCCTTTCTGGGTGTGTGACACTGTTCAAGTCATTTAACCTCTCTGTTCCTCTGTATTATTATTTCTGGAATGGATTTAATAACGATGTAGGGATCCCCGAGGGACCAGCAGATGAAAGGACAGCACTTTATTTCCTGGCTGTCTTGTATCCTTTGAGATGCTGCCAAGTGTCACCTTCTGAGCAAAGCCTTCCTGGACCCCTGGGGGGCTGGGGGACCCCCCCCCGTCCAGCTCACTGAGAACACTTATCATACTACATGCAACGCTGAGTTTATGTGGCTTTTCCACCACTCGCCTGCTGTAAGCTCCTTGTAGGTAGGAACGGTGATTCTCATCTTGTAGCAAATGAAACAGAGCCCAGCCCAATGGCTGGTCCACAGCAGGTGCTGTAAAGACAGTCGAATAATGGACAAATTGAACTCTATCATTAAAAAAGTGCTCAGAGGGATATTAGATTTGCTAATGTCTGTATATCAGCTCCACGTGGCAATGTACGTTGAGGCAAATTTGTAAAACTTTAACTCAGGTTTTACACATTCTTACAGTAGAATTCCTTAAATGTTCACAAAATCTAAGGAAACTAAAAGTAAAAGATCTTTGTTGGAAAAAGGTTTGGAGTGCCATTTCTCTCTCCAACTTGCTCATATGAAATAAGCGCAAGAGTGTAAGAGTAATGACTGACTACTGGGGGGAAGGTAAGACTCTGGTAAAACCTTGGATTATATAATCACACGAGTTGTGCCCAGTATTCCCTGTCTGACCTGCAGAATAGTGCATGTTTTTATCTGTATAAGGTGAAATGAAAAAATACGTGAGGCAGCTCTTGTTGGTGTGTCAACCTGGCAGGCAAAAAAAAAAAAAAAAAAAAAAAAAAAAACCTAAAAAACAAACAAACAAACAAAAAACAATAGAAGATATATTTTGGATTTTCCAGAAGTGAGGACAAATCTGTAAAGCTAAACTGACTCTCTCAACACACATGACCACTGTGATAACACTCATCGGAGGAAAAGATGGCATGTTTTTTCTCTCTCATCTGTTCCTGTCTTCCTTCCCCTCACATCCGGTATTTTATAATAAAATTTCCAACAGATATGGGCTGTTCAACAGTCACTAGCAATACATTGATTAATTATGTGTGCCAGACTTTCAGTATATAATTAAGCTAAACAAAACTGCATTAAAGTAATATGAATAATTTGACTTCAAGCCACAAAAACAAGGAAACTGAGTGAAAGCAGAATCTCTGACCTCATTCACTTCAGCATATTGTAGGAGACAAAAATGTAATCAGAGTTATAAATCACATAGCTGCCACAGTATGACGATGGAGAAAGGAAATTGTTCTGACCTTTGTTGGGAAGAGTTTCAAAGGTAGAAATTAAAGTGCACATTTTGTTCATTTCACAAAATTCTTTAACTGGGAAATATGATGAACAAAAAATACCCTTTCCTTACTTAAGGGGGTAATGACTATTTTTGTTATTTTTAAGAATGTCATTTGATTGCATTTTCTTCAGTATGCCTTATACATGACACGTTTACAGTGCCTCAAAAGTATTTCATGTTTATATGCTTTCACTGTCTCTGACACCAAAATTCAGAGAATAAAGTATATTATGTATCTACAAAAAAGGAATTAATCCTTAATAACCTTCCCCCCCCCATTATAAAAGTGATATTTATTCACTGTGGACAAATTTGGAAAATGCAAAAAAAAAGTATATAGAAAAGAAAATAAATTGCATTCATAATTCTACTACGTTAAGAATTCTGAGGTAACCACAGTTAATACCTGCTTCCTTCCAGTTTGTAGCATGTGTGAGTATGTGTGGAGTCAAGGATCATCATGCCGTGTATACACTTTGGGACCTGCTTCTTTCACTTCACAATATTTCACAAGCATTTTTCCATTTCATAAAATATTCTACAGAAATCAGATTTTCAGTTGTTTAATAGAATCCTATCATATGGATAAATCATACTTTATTTAACAAAGTTAATGTTTTTAACAACACGATTTTTAATTATTATTTTAAAAGAGCAAAACCCTTGGATGAGCAACTCTATGCATAACTCTGTATGCATGTTTCTGATTGTTGCTTTCCATGAAATTCCAAAAGGGCTTCCTTCAGTAAAGGATATGAGCATATTTAAGCCTTGTTCCATCATATCCAGGATTCATCCATAAAGGCTGAGCCCCTTGCATCCTCAGCTCTAATGGATGAGCCACGTGACCACCCCTGAAAGAGGACATTCTTAAAAGAGGATGTCCTTTGAAACCTAAGGAGTGGGGGGAGGGAGTGGAATCATAAGGTGCAAGGGTGAAAATCTTTCCTTATGTTCCTCTACACACAAACAGCAATAGCAGAAAAGAAAGAGGGAAAAAGATTGTGAAAAATGGGAAAGGCCATCTGAATATAAACTATTTATTTTATTAAAACCTATCTGTGAGGTTTGGCACCCTATTTAGAGTGAGTATCCAATTAATCTGTCACTGACATACCAGAAAGAAGTTCCAAGTTGCAGAGATGCTGACCAACCAACTTAAATGAACCAAAGCACCAGAGGGCTGTGTGTATCCACTCACCCAGTGAATGGGTATCTTCACCGGTAGTAGATTTTATTCAAAATGCTACCCATTCTCTTTTCTGAGAACTGCTCTCCCACTCAGTCCATGGGGTTTCGCACCTACCGACTGTGTTTGTACCCTTGCCATGGCTGATTAGACTGGCTGGCTCAAGCTAGGTTGGCTGGAGATACTCCTAAAGATAGTAAGTTAGTCTCTTATATAGGTTGATATTCCTTTGGTTGCAAGGACTAGAAGATTGGACTTATACTGTCTTAAATATAAAGGGGTATTGTTGATTTCTGTTCTCAAACTGTTCTAGGAGAGATTTAGGCTGCAGGAGTGATTTGGTCAAGGACTCAAATGATGTCAGTAGGATCCAAGTCTTGGCTTTCTTCCTCTCAGTTGGCTTGACCCTCAAGCTGGCTCCCCTCATGGTTGTAAAAATGACAAAGCAGTCCCAAGTTCACATTCTCACTCAGGCCCCAGGAAAAAGAGTGAGTTTGTGTCCTAGCTTTCTACATAAATCTGTGGATTCATTTTAACTGGACCTATTTAGTTGTGCTTTTCCTGAACCAGCTATTGGCCAGGGCAGTGAAATCCACTGGTTGATTGAGCTGACTTGATTTTCCCTCTGGAGCTAGAGGTAAGGTCCATCCCTCATGCACTACATTGCTTGGGAATTGGAATACTGTAAGGAAGAGGGAAATACATCCCCCAGAGGAAATTAACAAGTATATACTAGCACTTCCCATGTAGTTACGACTCTAACTTACACAGTTGGGGGTAATAAGGGCTAATTCTCCCAAAAGGGTTGGGCAGCAGTAAAGAGAGAAGAAGAAAGCAGGTGGAACAGAGAAGCAGGGAGGAGGTGAGGAGAGGATGTTGATGGATTATCCTACTTATTCTAATTAGAATTCTAATTATTTCTACTAGTCCTTTCCTGTGGTCTAGTTCTATTCCTGCCCACTGTTCCTTGAGAAACCCCCATATCCTTATAATAAATTCCGCTTTTGCTCAAGTTTTTTTAAGTTGTTACCTACAACCACATTTACACCAATAGTGGCTTCTAGAACATTCCCAACCTACTGCCGAGGACTGCCTGCCTTTATTGCTTCCTTTGCCTTAGATGTAGGCCTTCCATTTGGTAGTTCTTTTCCTTCTTTTAAAGGTGTTTTGGATTAAATGTGGCTACCAGGAACAGGGAGCAGTAAGAGTTGACCATGAACCTAAGACAGGCTGGCCGTAGTTTATTGGGCCCATTTGATATGGGTTTAGGGAAGACATTTGACTCCATTTACTTAACAGATGTTTATCAGTTCTCTCAACAGAAATGTTGCAAAAATCTTCAAAGGAGCCTTTCTTTGCCTCCCTCTCCCCACACCTTGGATGCGATGTTCAGTGAAATATGTTGACTTTTTTTTTCTTTACAAAACCCATAAAAATGTCCTGGTTGACATGCAATGTTGTGACAAGCCCTAGTAGATTGTGTCAATCATGTTGCTTTATGTTACATTAAGTGACATATTGTAATGTGATTGATACAACATGGGATGACACATCATAATGCAAAATATCATCTGGAAAATGTAGAAAAACAACAGAAGACTTGAAGTCACTTTTACTTTCTAATTCTTCAAATAAGATAGAGGAAAATCTTTCATTCCTCAGGATAGTTACCTGGGAAATGTTTAGGTCTTGTGGGGGTTTCAGTGGTGCTCTTTTCCTTTGTGATTAACAGGTGATAGTGGAAAACACTTGCATTCTTTGGGGACTGATAAACTCTGAGTTTGGATGGAATGTCTCTAACCCTTTCTGGAGCCCCTTAGTAACAATATCTGTTCTTCACATTAATATTGCCTTTATAGATTTTATATAAAAGGATTCCACCTTCCTCTACCCTAGTTAATATTCTCCTCTTTAAAATCTCTGATAAGGGCACCTGGGTGGCTAAGTCGGTTAAGCACCTGACTTAGGTCAGGTCATGATCTCATGCTTCATGAGTTCAATCCCCACATCGGGTTCTGTGCTAACAGGTCAGAACTTGGAGCCTGCTTCAGATTCTGTTTCTCCCTCTCTCTCTCTCTCTCTCTCTCTGCCCCTCCTCCACTTGCATTCTCTCTCTCTCTCTCTAAAATAGCAATCATTAAAAAAATTGAAAAAAGTCTCTGATATTTTTCTCTTGTTCTACAAAGTCTTGAGGAAAAAAATTGCCTTTTCAGATTTCACTGTGAGGTCATTGAGGGTTTTTTAGTATATCTTTGAAAAATTTTACTGTAGCTCCAGAGTCTTACACAGTTTCTGTTACATAGTAACACTTAATAAGTGTTTGTTGGGGGCGCCTGGGTGGCTCAGTTGGTTGAGCGTCCAGCTTCGGCTCAGGTCATGACCTCATGGTTTGTGAGTTAGAGCCTTGCATCGGGCTCTGTGCTGACAGCTCAGGGCCTGGAGCCTGCTTCGGATTCTGTGTCTCCCTCTTTCTCTGCTCCTCCCCTGCTCACACTCCGTCTTTCTCTCAAAAATAAATAAAGATTAAAAGAATTTTAAAAAAGTCAAAAAAAAATTAAAAAAAATTAGTGTTTGTTGAATGACTTACTGAAGAATGTTCATCTTTAATTATACTTAATTGCATTTATTGAGTGACATTTAATCACATATAGTGAAATTCCATGTATTAGTTTCCTAGGGCTTCTGTAACAGAGTGCCACAAATTTGGTGGCTTACAACAGAAATGTATTCTTTCACAGTTCTGGAGGACAGAAGTCTGAAACAAGGTGTCAGTAGGGCCATACTCCCTCTGAAGGCTTTAGAGGAAGATCCTTCTTTGCTTCTTCTAGCTTTTGGTGGCTTTGGGGTTCCTTAGTTTGTGGCTGCCTACCTCCAATCTCTGCTTTCATCTTCATATGGCCTTCTCTTCTGTGTCTTCTTCTCTTCTTAGAAGCACACTTGTCATTAAATATAGGGCCCACTTGGATAATCTCGAGGTGGATGATAGCTTCTTAAGACTTTCAGCTTAAGAAGCTGAAGGTCTTCTGCAGAGACCCCTTTCTCCAAGTAAGATTACATTTATAGGTTCCTGATGGGCATATCTTTTGGAGAGGGGCCATCATTCAACCTGGAATATACCAATTAAAAAAAATGAGGTGGGGCATGTTGGGGAATTACCATTTTTTTGGTTAATGGTTGCATACAATACCTTTTTAATCTATGTTTAAAATCTCTCTGTTTACTTCCGTGTCTCAGTAATTATGGTATTATAAAGATAATTATGTATTTCTTTAATAATGGATACCTTTATAATATCAAAGTTCCCAATCTGAATGTGAATTTGCACTAATAATTGAAGATATAGAGGATTGTAAAAGCTGAGATGAATGTGTAGACCTCAATATAATATAGACTCTAAAGTCCTTTAAAAACAAGCCAACTAACCACACCGCTTCCCTGAATGTGCTGTGAGATGTATGTGATTTGTCTTCTGAATGTGAGCAGAATCTAAGGAGAGATTCTGGCTAGTTGAGGATTTTGAGTAAGCAAGCCCATTAGAGTTTCCTTAAATGTGAATTCCATCCCTGTTATCTCCCCTTCTGCCTATATCCACTTGCAGACATAGGAGTTCATAGAGGTGAGAAGCGAGTGTTTGGCGCCACCAGGGAAGGTCTTGGGAGAGAGGTAATGTAATAAGAGGACAGGCCATTGATAGAAGAAGGTGTGGCCTCACAGTTTGCCTCCGGGCCACCAAGTGCACACTTCTAGAGAGCTCTTATCCTCCAAGTAATGTGGGGTCAGACCCTTAGAACCAGGCACCTCTGAGTCATGGAGACAAATAGGCCCTCTGGTCTTCATTCTGATAGCAAGACAGGATCACCATAGACGCATAGTAACTTTTCCTCTCTTTGTTCAATATCTTGTGGCTGCATAGAGTAATTTAATAAATCAAAATCGTCTCTTTCAATTTTCATTGTGGCTACATTGGTGTTCTTTTGAATGGAGTTCAATTATTGGGATGGCATATATTACTTTGAATCATTTTACAGCTCAATCAATACACACATCTTCATAATAAATATCGATGTTCTTTGGATGCCTATGCTAGTGTCGCACATATTCAGCATGGCTGTTAGGATCCAGGCAGCTCTGGGTAATTAATATTTTTATTTTATTCTTTCATTGAACTCTGTCACTCATATCTGCATTGTGGCCCTTCCAGAAGGGAAGAGAAATGCTGAAACAAACAGAATCCTCCAGAAATCCATTACACTAAAAACACCGAAGTTTGAGAACTAAAATTTGCTGTGGAACTCCGCTGCTATAGAATAAACACATTCAACTCAATAGGGAACACAAAGAGCCTACCTGCTATTAGTCTTTGTAAATGACCAGCCAAAAAGAAGTAGAACGGTTTTCCTAACAGGTTTAGAAAAGGAAAAATCTTAACTCAACTGAATCCTCCTACAAATACCAAAGGCCTCTAGCTGGGAAAACAAAGATACCTGGTGAGTGGCTGTTAAAGGTGCAGTGAAATCTGAATATCTGATATGCCAAGGATCATGATCACAACATTTACTAACTAAGATTCTTATACAATCTTATATTTAATCATATTCTTACAGTCAGATATAATCAGTGATTTATTTGAAACTTCAGTACATAGTGAATTACTGTTGAGTAGATGGTAACGTGTTTGAATTTCTAAAATATTTTGGTTTCTAGTAAGAATTCAGCCCCAGTCTACAGTATCTACAGTGAAGGCATTGGGTCTCACCTCCATCTTCACGAATGAAGAGTCACTAGACTGCTAATCCATGGGTTCCCTCCCAGGGGGCTCATGTAATCTCTGGTATTTGTATTTTAATCATGATATACATACTATATTTATCCATTTATTTTTTTGTTTTTGTTTTTTCTTATTTTTTAATATGAAATTTATTGTCAAATTGGTTTCCATACAACACCCAGTGCTCATCCCAACAGGTGCCCTCCTCAATGCCCATCACCCACCCTCCCCTCCCTCCCACCCCCCATCAACCCTCAGTTTATTCTCAGTTTTTAAGAGTCTCTTATGCTTTGGCTCTCTCCCTCTCTAACTTTTTTTTTCTCCTTCCCCTCCCCCATGGTCTGTTAAGTTTCTCAGGATCCACATAAGAGTGAAAACATATGGTATCTGTCTTTCTCTGTATGACTAGGAATTTACCCAAGGGATACAGGAATGCTGATGCATAGGGGCACTTGTACCCCAATGTTTATAGCAGCACTTTCAGCAATAGAAAAATTATGGAAGGAGCCTAAATGTCCATCAACTGGGCGCCTGCGTGGTTCAATCAGTTGAGCGTCCCACTTCGGCTCAGGTCATGATCTCGCGGTCTGTGGGTTTGAGCCCCACGTCGGGCTCTGTGTTGACAGCTCGGAGCCTGGAGGCTGCTTCGGATTCTGTGTCTCCCTCTCTCTCTGCCCCTCTCCCACTCATGCTCTGCCTCTCTCTTTCTGTCAAAAATAAATAAACATTAAAAAAAATTTAAAATAAATGTCCATCAACTGATGAATGGATAAAGAAATTGTGGTTTATATACACAATGGGATACTACTTGGCAATGAGAAAGAATGAAATATGGCCTTTTGTAGCCACGTGGATGGAACTGGAGAGTGTTATATTTACCCATTTAAAAGCAAACACCTAGATGCTCTTATTTTTGTTGTTAACTCTTTGGAACTCAGAGCATTGACAAAATCATCTGAGTGGGGGAGAAAGATGAGCGATAAATAGTTTTCAGTTAGGGCCCAAGGCTAAATTATGGGACAAGAAGGATTGTGTTCTTTTGTTTCGTAGTATGGAAGGTTAGTCCCAAATGCTGGAAAACAGATGTGCCCTTTCATTTTGAGTGCCTAGTGTGTATACTCAGAGAGGTATTCTTTTTTAACGTTTATTTATTTATTTTAAGAGGGAGGGAGAGAAAATAAGAAAGAGCATGTGAGCCACTGTGCGTGTGAGCGGCAGCACAGCGGCACAGAGAGAGGGAGAGAGGGAATCCCAAGCAGGCCCCACACTCAGCGTGGAGCCGGATGCCGAACTTGATCTCGTGTACGTGAAATCATGACCTGAGCCAAAATCAAGAGTTGACGCTTGAGCCACCCAGGCACCCCTCACAGAGGTGTTTTTTAAGTGCTTGCAAAACGTCTTCTCCAGTCAGTTTGTATCAGGCACTGTCCCATTGATTTTATTTTGCTTTCGTAATTGGAGCTGCATTTCAGTGTTGATTTATTACCTGCATAAATCCCTTTGCCAGGGGTTATAAAAGGAAAAGGCAAGCACTACCCACATTTAGCAGTACCAGAACAGTGTTGCCTCTAAACTTAAAATCCTTAACATTCTCTAAGCTTAGAGCCCTATCTCACCTATTTCTGTGCAATTTATTTCAAACCTTTCTGAGACCTGGATTTTTTTTTTTTTAACATTTCAATGTTGTAATTTTTCCTACTTATTTTAATTTTTCTTGGTCCCAAGACTATAAAGCAGTGATGCTCAGAGTCAGAAAATGTTGAGTAACAAAATGAGAAAACCCTGAGTATAAATTTAAGACACGCTGTGCTGCTTTACTTCTGTTTATCTATTTGTACTGGTAATTTGATAACCTAGACCACTGAATGAAGAAAGTGAAGAATGATCAAAATATGAAGCAGTGGGCGCTGCACATTCAGACCTTATCAGTTCCAGGATCAGTTATCTGTTTGAAGAAAATTACATTGTATCTGTCAATAGACTTAATAACTCAGTGCCTGCTATTTGATAATGGATAATCACACAAATTCAGGAAGCTAGACCATATGCCATTCCAGTTTTCTATTCTCTTATTCACCTTAATTTTCTAGATGAGTGAAATTATCTAGTCCTGGCCTGAAGATGGCATATATAGAAATAGAGCCTGCAGGAATCCAGCCGCCTCTGATGTTAGCCCCGTGCAGGTCAGGGCTGCCGGGTTATGTCTGCGACCCTGGTATCTAATTGAAATGGGCAGACTTTGGAAAATTGTAAACCTGGACAATGCAAGTGATGAATGGATGGAAAATAGTAAATGGCGGATGTGGAACAGCTGAGGGAATTGGCTGGTGGGAAACAGTGAGGCTGCAGAGGCCTAGGATTCAGAATCTTAGAATAGTTCCACATCTCTATGTGTGAACTGTGAAGGATAGGGACTAAATGGTAAAGATGATATAGGGATGCTGTTTTCTGGAAGTAAGGGTTTTCTCAAGGACCCTTCATTCCTGTTGATGCAGGATGCTTTTCCATATATAGACCCATTTCTCCACTCTCAAATAATGTGGTCATTGTGTCACTTAGTAATGATTTTGGCTATGAGTATTGCAGGAGCTAATTTCAGTGACTTAAGCAAATAGGTGTTTCTTCTTCTCAGATATCGAGAAGACGAGATGTAGGCTATTTCTGGTGTAGATGTAACTGCTCAGTGATGTCATCAGGGACTTAAACTTTTTCCATCTTTTTGCTATGCCCGTCATACCAGAGTGCTTGTCTTCATGCTTGTTTCTGGTGATTACCGGGTGGCCACTGCGTGTTTCCTCCTGTACATGACAGGAAGGGAAAGACTGAGCCATCATCACCTGCCCCTTCACATCAGGAGAAGCAAGCATACCCCAGAGGCTCCCAGTAGACTTTTATTTCCATCTTATTAGCCAGAGCCGTATCACATCGCCATCTTGAGCTCCTAAGGAAGCTGGACAAAGGAGTATTTCACTTGGGGCTGACATCTTGCATCCGAAAACAGAGTTTCGTAAATGAGCAAGAAGAGAAGAATGCATATCAGTCAGGCAATGGGCAAGGATGCCACAACCATCTACCTAAGATTTATTGTGGAAGGAGAATAAGGGTTAGACAACTGTGCTGTTTCATATAATCACAGAGAAAAGTGGTCCAAGTAATGCCAGTTGTGGGGGTCATGTGGACACCATTGCAGTCTGTTTTTACGTGCTTTTTAAAAATATGAACAAATCGGATATTTTTAGAATTTGTATCAAATCAAGCAAAACCACAAGGACACACTATGGAGAGCTGACTCAGCAAGAACAGGAAACTGAATCCTTAATTTCAGCCTGACTCTTGGCTGGAATTATCCCCTAAATTTCTATAAGGTCATAGTCTAAATTGAGCTTCTTTCTTTTTCTCCTCTCTCTCTCTAGATTTACTAACTTTAAATCTCTCTTCCTGTGGGCTAGGAATAATCATCAAGTCATATTCTTAGAAGAGGAGGACACCTTGCTGATCCAAGAGTCTATCACCTTCTAGTAGATAAAGCAAGATAGCTCACTCATTCAGTGTATTCTGTACATATATCACTTTTTTCTTTCCCAAAGAGGCTCATAGGATTTGATCTGAATATAACATATCCCCAAAAATGCTGAAGAGAGAAGTTGAAGGCGAGCTTATTGCCATGTTTTGCATATATGGATCCAGGGACTCAAAAGCTTTTCCCCGAGTCACACAGCAACAGCCCCCACTATAAATGCTGCTATAACACCCTTTCGGCTTGGCCACACTGTCTTGCTATGAATGGATGTCTCTTAGAAAGCTGAATCATGACGTCAAATGAAGAAAAGGCCGTTTGTCAAGTATTCTCTTTTGAAGTAACACATTCCTTGAGTGGTCAATTGGAGGCTGCAGAAGGCCTCGGCTAGAAGATTTGGGGGAAGGTGAGCTTTTCTTGGTAGATTCATGAGGGCTTGATGTCACCATTTTTGTTCCTGCATTTTTTTAAGCAAGAAGGAACTTGTTTGCAATTAGAATTTGTATTCATTTTTGTACCTAGTCAAAGAATAGCTGTGAATCCATATTTAAAACTGTGATGTGTGAGTGCCCTTTTTTATAGTTTCATTTATTCACTCTTTGAACTATTGATGGAGTATCCACCAAGTCTCTGTCGTGGTTCGAGATGGGGCGAATTATGGGACAGACACATGAGGTTGCTGCACCCCTGTAGCTTCCATTCTAGTAAAGGGGAGACACAAACAGCGAATGCAGTTATTAGCGCTTTCAAGGAGTTGAACTTGAAAAGTGGCAAGCAGGAAATGACTTGGTTTTTTCTACCATTGTTTCTCGGAACCTGATTCTTGGAGTATTCATCCTTGTCCTGGGGATGAAAATTTGGGCTCGTTGCATAATTTTTCCAGTCATTTGAGCTACAAGAAGAATCTCCAAAATATTTGAAGGACACTTCTCTAAGGTAGAACAAGTTAGGTTTGCTAAATGAACAGAAAACCCAAAGGGCCATTGTGACTTTGCCTCATGGGCAGAGGGGAGAGCACATGAGAGGAGCAGAGGTGGGAACCCGAGTGGAGGATAACCAGGTTAAGGGTCAGGAGTGCAGTTTTTGTTCCCAGTAGGAGCAGCAGCACTGGAGGGTTTCGAGCAAGGGAGTGATGTCCTCTGATGTGTAGTTTATTTTTTTTTTTTTTAATTTTTTTTTCAACGTTTATTTATTTTTGGGACAGAGAGAGACAGAGCATGAACGGGGAAGGGGCAGAGAGAGAGGGAGACACAGAATCGGAAACAGGCTCCAGGCTCTGAGCCATCAGCCCAGAGCCCGACGCGGGGCTCGAACTCCCGGACCGCGAGATCGTGACCTGGCTGAAGTCGGACGCTTAACCGACTGCGCCACCCAGGCGCCCCTCTGATGTGTAGTTTAAAAGATCACTCTGAGTTTTATGTGGGAATGGACTATAGGGAAGCAAGAGAGGAAACAGAGAAAGCAGTTGGGGGACGCTCTTGCCCTCATCCAGGGGAGAGATGAAGGTGATGTGGAGGGTGGTTGAGATGGATCAGGGGTGTGCAAAGCCTTTAGGCTGACCCTTCTCTCTCACAGTCCATAACCTACCACAGTGACAGCCGTGCAGTGGCACATAAGTCCTTGCTGAATTTCACATGAATACCTTTGTGAGTTAAAGCAGTGCTGTTTATATGGTTTAGAGAAAATGTGTCTTTTTGGCTTCCCTGACTTCTTCTCTAATATCTCAAATCCCCATTCTAAATGCAGGTCTTAGAATATAAGCACGTATTGAAGGCATAAAATCAGGCTAAGGTAAACTTTCCCTGACTCGGAATTTTTCTAATTGTCACACCTTGGCATAATTCAGTCTTCAGTCCCTACACACAGGGAAAAGTGTCATTAAATATTGTGAGAATTTGGTTTTCTGACTTAAAAAAAAAAGGTGTTCTTACTGCCCCTCCTCTCTCTTCCTCTCTCTGCCCCCTCGTTTTTTCTTTCTTAAGAAAATAAGAGAATGGGAAAGCCGAAGTCTTGATTTAATTTACTTTGGGAGAAAATCTAAGGTGTGGTATCATTACCTGTACGTTTTCCACACGTTTGTCAGGCTTATGTTTACACACGTTTGCCAATAATTATTTTGAGGAGGGGCAAAAGGAAATTCAGTGATAACTTTAGAAAAATAAAATCTCTGATAAAACCATAAACCACTCCAAGAGCCGCCATAAAACTTCAGCACAGTGTATGGTTTCAAAGCAGGATTTGTGAAGCAAAAGCCATGATTAAAGTAGGAACAATATGAGCTTTGTGCAGTCCTATTGGCCCCTGGTGTGTAACTTAAAACTCTTGCCTCCTGTCCTGTGCCAAGAGGAGGTTCTGCGAGGTGAGAATGCCCAGGGAGGAGGGCTCTGCACAACCAGGGCGGGGAAGTTCCTCTTGTTCACCAGGGACCTCTATACCCCTTGTGATAAAAACTGAGGTCAGGGTTCAAGGTAATACATTTTCTCCCCCCTCCCGCCCCAAACCTGATAGGGCTTCTCAGCAGAAGGCTACTGAGTAGACTTTGGTCCTTTAGACTGACTGTTGTAAATTTAAGTTTGGCTGGATTTTCCCCTTGACTTCCCCTTTTCTCATCAAATAGTACTCCCTCCCACCCCCAGTGTTCTTACTCTCCTCTCTAGTCCAAGCTTTGGGAGCGTTCCTTGCCTCTTCCTCATCTCTCTCTCCTCACCCTCTTCTTTTTTTTTTAAACATGTATTTATTATTGAGAGACAGGGAGAGACAGAGAATGAGCATGGGAGGGGCAGAGAGAGGGAGACACAGTATCCGAAGCAGGTTCCAGGCTCTGAGCTGTCAGCATAGAGCCCGACGTGGGGCTCGAACTCCCAAGCAGTGAGATCATGACCTGAGGCGAAGTCGGACACTCAACCAACTGAGCCACCCAGTCGCCCCTCTTCTCTTTCTTTGTACCATGTTCTCTTCCCTTTTCCTTTTGTTCTTCTTGGTTGTCCTACATCCTATGGCCCCTTCCCCGTCTTCTCTGTCTCTTCTCCATCCCCCTGTGGCTGTGAGCAGGTGTTACTAGTTGATGATAATCACAGACATTTGTTTCCTGTATCCTTCAGACTCCATTTTGGGGAGCAAATGGATATGGGAGTTACTCTAAGCATGCAGATGGATCCAAGTCAGGAAAACCTTTTGTTGCTCCTTGAGCATCCTAGGGACAAACTGGATGTGTCCTGCTGAAATGTAAAGAGCCATGGGTCCAGCTCTGAGTGCCTGTGGTGAGCCTGCCACAGCATCTATGGCCTCAGGGTGCCCATTTACAAATTAAGGGGTCAGACCAAATCCCCGCGAACCGCTGCTCCTTGAGCTCCTAAGCTAATCCCAGCATCTGTCTCTGGCCTCGCTGCGTTGGGCTCAGTTTCCTCTGTGACAATAGCTGCCTGTCTTGATATCCGACTCATGGGGCCTGTGTCTGCCCCAGGAGGTGATGAGTTGGCCAGCTCTCCCCTCTGCTGTGAGCAGACTTCCTTCAGGCCAGACAAAAACTACTCCAGGAAATTCACTCAAAAGGGGAGGAAAAAAAATAAACCTGTGTGACTTAGGAGATCTTTTTCTTTTCTACTGGGGCTTTTGCTTCTCCTAAAATGATCAGATTGCTCTGGTGTGGTCTGAGCCTTGGGTCTATTATCCCTGTTGGCCTTCTCTGCTTCTTGCAGGCAGCAGGCCGGGCTGGCTGTAGGCCCCTTCTTTACTGCCCTCCCCCAGTGCTGTGGCCTGTGATTTCTCTGAAGATGTTTCTGTTCTTTCCAAGGCAAATGAAACTTCATGGACCATTTCTTCCTTTTTTCCTAGAAGCGAAGACCTGCACAAGAGAGGGGGGTGGGGAACAGAGAAAGTCACTTCTCAGCACCGAAGAGGAAAGTGCTGACCCAGCGCGGGGCACTGGGACTCAGAGCCCAACTCCAGAGCAGATGGCCGCTGCACATTCACATTAATCACGCAGCTTCCTGCATGTCAGGTACAACATGATTTCTAGTGATAAGTGCTCAGTATTCAGTATGAGAAATCTAACAGTCTTACTTCCTCTCTCCCCTCTCTCTCTCCTGTCTCCCTCCCTCTCTCTCTCTCTTTGAAAATAGGAGCAGATATTTTTCATTTCTAGCCCAGATGCTACTCTTTCTCTGTTATTTGCACTTACTGAGTTGAAATGCAACAGATGTTTGAAAAGGGCTTAAAACTAAATTTCTCATAAGGGACCAAGACAAATAAATCGCACACCTAACTTTAGAGCCTTGTTTTGCTCAGACTCTCGGCAGATTTTTTTTTCTGGGGTGGAGAGGGGGAAGAAAAATTCTGTTAATAAAATGACAATGAAAAGACTATAATAATAATCATTATTATTTATTGACTGAGCTCTAGGACTTTTAGTCACTTCAAGTAGTTTTCCATCTGTTATTTTATTTGACACTCACAGCTACCCCATGGGGGCAGATATTATTGCCCCCAATTTACTTATGAAGAAATAGAAGCACAAACAGGATAAGGGAATTGACTGAAGTTGAAGCTAACCCAGATTTGAAGATAAGAACTTGGTTAGATCACAGACTCCTAGAATCTTTGAACGCATACACAAAACTTGAGATGAATGCCTTTAGTAAATGAAAATTTCCAGCCTTTATCAACAAGAGGCCCCAGTATGAGTAGCACCACATTATACTGGACTTTACCCCCCTCCCCTGTATTATTTCTAAGAGTTCCCAGGGGGGGCCTTAGATGGATTCACCAATGGCCTTCTTCTCTGCTCCCCTTTAGATGTCTGAAGCCATGTGCTTCACTTCTGTCGCACAGCTGAGGCCTTTGGGGTGAGCACTGTTCCTTGCCGAGACTTTCTAGAAGCCTAGGTCATTATCACCATCCAGTACCCTTTAGACTGCAATGTGCTGGAGCCAGGATATGATCCCTGCAGAATGGAATGGTCCTTTTCCCCATCGGCCCTTCTGTCTTCCAGGTCCCCCCAGGTCCCTTATACTCATTAATAGCTTTTTCTCAGAACCTGAGAATCTCCTGTTCTCTGATCGTCCCCTCCTTGTCTCGGTCCATCAGTTTATCAGTCTGATTCGGGCTCACTGAAGGGACACCACTTTGCTTGGCCTTCAGCTCTTAAATATTAAAAAACTTGAAAAGGAGTGACTAGCTGCCCGAGCAACAGAAAAGCTTAGGCACTCCTAAATGAGTCCTTGCTTGTTCCTGTTAGGTCTTTGCTGGTGATTCTCCAGTACTGGCTCAAGCAGTGGCCCTGAGGAGAGATGAAAGCAGAGGGCAGCTCTAACCCAGCCACGGTGAGGGTGACAGGACGAATGGAATGTCATTCCTGCCATCTCGGTTGCCATCTCCTGTGCCTGGAGTCTTTTCTCTCATGTGGCCCAGTCTCTCACCTCCTTCAGGTCTTTGCACCAAAGCCACCTTATCAATGCGGCCTTTCTTAACCACCCTATTCCCACTGGCAACCTCCCCACCCAAGCCTAACGGAGACACTCCTCTGCTTAATTTTTCTCCGTAGCGTTTTCAGAAATACATGTAGCATAACATTTGCCATCTTAACCACTTCTAAGTGTATAGTTCGGTAGTGTTGAGTATATTCGCCTTATTTTGCAGCCAATCTGCCTAACTTTTTCATCTTGCCAAAAAGAAACTATACGCATTAACAACTTCCTTTGCTCCTTCCCCCGGCCTGGCAACCACTGTTCTACTTCCTGTCTCTATGAATTTAATGATTCTAAGTATTTCATATATGTGGAATCATGTAATATTTGTCTTTTTATGACTGGTTTATTTCACTTAGCATCATGACCTCAAGGTTCATCCGTGTTTTACCATGTGACAGAATTCTCTTCCTTGGTAAGGCTGAATAATATTCCATTGTATGTGTGTGCCACATTTTGTTTAACCATTCATCTGTCAGTGGACACAGGGGTCTCTTTTACCTTTTGGCTGTTGCGAATAGTGCTGGTATGATCATGTTTCCGTAACATTTTTCACTTTCTCATATCCTAAATTAAGTACTTGTTTTTTGTCTGGCATCTTCTATTAAAGTGTAAGTTCAAAAACTTCTATCTATTTTGATCCCTGCTATGATCCCGGCTCCTAGAATAGTATCTGGGACAAAGTAGTTACAAATATTTGCTGAGTGGATTAGAAGACAGGAGAAGGGAACAAAGCTTAAAAGAAAAAAAGGGGGGAGGCTTTTGAAGAAGTCAGAGCAACCAACTGGTATTAAATGGTCTCTAAATGTAAGAGTTACATTATCTCTTATCTTCAAGTCACCTACAGACCAAGCTCTCTTTCTGTCTTCAATCCATTTTTCTAGCAGTGGCGTTAAACGCTGAGTACACATGATGAAACTTGGCTGCTGTCCTCATCATGGGACTGACTCCATTCTTTTCTCACAGGGGCTAATGTGGAAGGGTCTTTAGCCACATTTCTCAGGACAGCAGTCCAGTTTTTCTTCGCTGCCCCTAGCCCCTAGTCTGATGCTGCTGTGTTCCTCAACTCCAAATCTATAGGTGAAGTCAAGCTTGAGGGAAAGAGGAAGGGCAGGGGGAAATCAAGGTTCTTCTCCACATTTGTGTCCTGCCGTTTTCTCATCTCCACAGACTTAAATCTTTAATGGCCCAGATCCAAAACAACAAAAAAGCTTCAATAATGAGAATATTTAAATAATAATAATAATAATAATAATAATGGGAGTGTTTTCTTATAATAATCATTGATGAAACTGAAGACCAGCAAGGACTAGAAGTACCTTTCAAATCATCAGGTATCAAATTGCCCTTAGACTAATCTGGATGTAGATGGCTGCAAATTCTTTGAAAATTGGTCGCTTAGGGGCTTTTTGACCCAAAGTATAGTCTGAGTACAAGCAGTGACAGCAGCATCGTCTGGGAACTTATTAGAAATGGAGGCTCTCTGGCTTCTCCCTGGCCCATTGAATCAGAATCTGCATTTTAACAAGATCCTTCATGGACTCCGATGTACCTTACTGCAGTCTGTTCAGGCTGCTGTGACAGAATACCATAGACTGGGTGACTTATAAACAACAGAAATTTATTTCTCAGTTCTGGAGGCTGGAAGTCTAAGATCAGGGTGCCAGCATTGTTGGGTTAGGGATGCGACTCAGCTTCTTGTTGTGTCTTCATATGGCAGAAAGAGGGCTAGCAAATAGTCTGTCTGCTTCTTATAGGGGCACTAGTTGGATCATGGGAGCTCCACCCTCATAACCTAATCATGCAAATACCAACTCCCAATTTGGAGGCCCCACCTCTAAATACCACCATATTGAGATTAGGATTTCAACATTTGAATTCTGGGGGGATACACATTCAGTCCATAGCATATCCTAAAGTTTGAAAAGTATTGGCTTAGGGTGTCCACTCATTTAAATAATACATCATTCCCAACTTTTAGGCATATTTTTCCTTACTGTAATTTCAGAGACTAAACATTGGTCTTATTCCATATAAATAATTTCTGAATCTGACTACAATAGATATTTTGCTTTTTTCTCTGGAAAGCCAGTTTATTCTAAAAGATCTACTAATTTTTAGACCATGGAAGTAACTTTTTGAAATCACAGTATCAGAACCCAGAGTCTGTGCAATTTAAGATTCAGTGGTAAGTCGCAGAAAAGAACTTAAAATAGCAAAAACAAAAAGTGCTTCAGGTATTAGTATCCTTGTTCTATTTTCTCAGAATATTCAGGTCCCTGTTGGGCATCATATGTCTAGAGAAAGTGGAGTTTTAAGTGAATTAATGTCACCTGACATGTCTGTTCCCTTTCCCCTCAGCTAAATTCCAACAGTACTTATACCCAAATTCTCTCACTTGTGTTACCCTGTCCCTGTTACCACTGCTCCTCATGAGGACAGCTTGGAGTTCAGCGGTCTCTTGGTGGTGCCATTTCTGGTTATTCCCACTTTCTCCTTTCTGTCTTCATTATCATATGAGCTTAGAGATCAAACACACACACACAAATGATACCAGCAAAAGTTTCTCTCTGTGAAGCTCCGATGCTGAAGCTAAGTCACCGTTGTTAGCTTCGTGATTTCACTGTCCATTGCTGGAGTAATTTCTGTGCTGTGAAATGTCCATAGGGTCTAACTGAGATGTAAGTGGCTTGGGGTTAATAGAAGAAATGTCTCATATTAGGCTACTAGCCTGGATGAAAACATGACTGCCTCTGTCTTCAAGAAAAAAAAAACCCATCTTGAGACATATTCTTTGTTCTTTAGGCAATAAGGTAGGGCAGGAGCCCCAGTGAATCAGACTTGGAGTTTAACGATCACAGCAGTTTAATGTCCTCATTTGGCATAAGGGGAAATTGAGGGTTAGAAGATTTCATTGATCCACCCACGGTTAGCATGGCTTGTGGGTGTCAGCTGAGAGGAAGCCTCAGTGGTATGCCTTACTGCATTAAAGGAACCAATGGGAATGTGCTGACTGGCAGCCTGCAACTGGCTGCTCTTTATTTAAAAAGACAAGCAGGTATGCAGCAAGGGCCTCTCACTTAACCTGCTAGTCGTCACCTCCTGCTGTGGGAAGCATCCACATACCAGGAACATGAGGGCATTTTGAATAAGCAAGTGGCATTGGAAGTTTCTATCTCTGGTAGTGTAACAATAGGCTGAAATTGGCCTTGAAATACCCCAGGATGTATCTGTGACCTCTCCCAGGAAGTGCCTCTAGAGCACTTTGCTTCTTCGGAGCCACTCTTCCCTTTTTCTGTGGCCTTGAAGTCAAGGCATAGAAAAACCAGGCGGGATGCCTCAATTTGGGCCAAATGACCTGTGTAATAGCAGTAGTTACAATTGATTCCAGAGGACACACACTCTTTGCTTCTTTCATTTCTATGTTATGAGGCAAATAGAAAGAAGAATGAATATTTGGGGCAGGGAGTGAAAAAATCAGCAATTGCTTCTCTGGACAGGCACCAGCATAGATGGATGAGCCCTTAACCCAAGGCAGATTAAAATGCTTTTGACATGTAATAGAACCAAGATCAGATATCATGATTCTAAGAGCGTCATTAGATCAAAGGATGTACCTTTGGGGGTTCTTAGCATTAATCACAGGTGAGTATGAGGGCCTTGCCATGTTGTGAGTACTTCTCATGAATACAGACTCACAAGCCTTACCCTGCAAAATGTGGAAGGGGCTGAATCATAAAATAGTCATAGTCACTGCTGCTTCCGGACAGCTGTTCTCTGTTGGAGAAGCTGGGCTTAAAGGCAGGAGAGAGAATGGGTGGTGCTTGCATTTGGTTTTGATTTAAATGATATGGTTCATGCTTTAGCACTGATTTCAATTCAGGTTGTGTTTGAAAGAAGAAGGGATACTTTGATTCTAAACGTGATCAGGTAAATGGCCCATCAAGTTCCACGTTGGGGAATTTTCGGTCAAAGGCTGGGGCCGGGGTTGGTGTCTGGTGTACACAGGTGAGCAATGAGCACATCGCTGGACCCGCGTGCATCATGTTCTGCTGCCTCAGCTGAGCCTGGACCTGGTGGTGGCAGGATGGAGGGGTTCTGGGGTCACCAATGTGGTGTGGTGCCAGGTCTGGTAATCGGCAGCTGTGCCTCCACACTGGAGGAAGCCAGGTCTGCCAGGGGAGGAGCTCAGAGCTCAGAAAAGACACTGAATACGTCTCAAGTTCTTCCAAAATGAAGAAAGCACAGCTCCCACATTGTTCTACAAGAGGGTTGCCCAAAAATCCTTCGATGAAGGTAGTTGTGGGTCATTTAATCATGAGGAGGATGGAATTTTGTCTCATTTCCCCATGTAGCAGACATTTCCTCTTCCTGTTTGGATTATGGCTACTCTTCCACTCCAGAGGTTTGGTCACTACCCCAGGTATCTATGTTTCTCAGCTTAGATCTTAAAAAAAAAAAAAGGCCCCATATGATTTTCATTCAATTACATGAGAACATTTAAGAATATTTGTGTTTTCAAAAGGATGAAAAGCCAGATGAGCCTTTTATAGGCCTTTAGAAATATATATAAGCTCTTAGACATGAGAAAGTTATTTGCTAAAGGTGTATGAGGGGGAACTGCAGGAGACTTCAGTTTGCCTCACAACTTTGAACCCCAAACTTTAAAAGCATCTTTAGGTACCTCTCCCACCCATTTGATTTCATTGCATCCTTCAATTAGAGTAGACATAAAGCAGGCACCCAGGTGGCTCAGTCAGTTGAGTGTCTGACTCTTGATTCCGCCCAAGTCATGGTCTCATGGTTTGTGAGATCGAGTCCCATGTCGGGCTCTGTGCTGAGAGTACAGAGTCTGCTTGGGATTCTCTCTCTCCCTCTCTCTGCCCTCCCCCTGCTTATACTCTTTCCGTCTGTCTCTCTCTCTCCCAAAATAAAAATAAACATTTAAAAAAATAGAGTGGACATAGACCTTTCCCCCTGACACTTGCCATTTGCCATATATAGCATTATAGTTCCCTCACCAAATACAACACAAAACGTTTCTCTGTTCATAGATTTTTCACCCAAGCAAGAGCCAGGACTGTACTCTTTTATTCTTGATGTTTTATTTATTTATTTTTTCAAATTCTTTTGGCCGCCCCCAAAGGTGCCATTGGCCACCAGCCACAAGTCTGCAAATTGCGACTCTTCATTAAGCTCAGTTTTTTTTCTCTTAGGCAAACTCCTGAGCCTCAGGTCAGCCAAATGATACTTAGTTAACGTCTTTAAGTGGAAAGTAGAAATTTCCTATATCATACCAATGACCACCAGCTTTGTTCTCTGTATTTGTTGAACAACCTCTTTTTATTGGCTCTGGATGATTGAGAGACTCTAATTTTAAGTAGGTCTGTGGTGATGTGTATTATAGCACATTTCAAATGAGGCCAGACCAGAGGACAATAGTTTTGTGAAAGAAGTCATGGCACCTTTGAATTAGGATAGAGTTGCCAGATTTAGCAAATAAAAACACAGGACACCTCATTAAATTTGAATTCTAGACAAACAACTAATAATTTTTTTAGTATATCTCATCTGATATTTGGGATATACTTATACTAAAATATCATTTGTTGTTTGTCTGAAATTCAAATTTAACTGGACAATTCTGTATTTTATCTGGCAACCCTACTTTAGGACACAGGAGTGACGTTATTTTATGTGGCCTCTGGAGTTAGAGTATGGTCTAGCACTAAGACTTCAGTGCCAGGAGGTCATGTCAAGAGAATAATCAAGTCAGGTCACCTTACTACAGAGGGAAAATCTAATCCATTGCTCTATATCAGGATCTAAGAGATCAGGCTCTGCAACAAATAGAATGTGAGGTTAGAAAACCACATCTAAATCAGGTGACCAAACTTGACAGTTGTCGGTGTGGGGATGTTCTGTATTACCCGTGCGTGTCTTGCTTCCTTTATTCTCCCTAAACTGCCCATAAAGATGGATGTGATTTGCCATCTAGTGATGCTATAGGAACTTAAGCATTAATGAAGAAAAGATGGCTCTCTGTCCTGGCTCAGGACTCTCTGGGTGCTTAATGCTAACCAGCTTCTCTCCTGGTTAGTATTAAGATGGTCTCGCAGGCTCTTTTATATAGCTGATGCTTGATGCACAGAACAGGCTTGTAAAACCCATCAAGGAGGGGCGCCTGGGTGGCGCAGTCCGTTAAGCGTCCAACTTCAGCCAGGTCACGATCTCGCGGTCCGTGAGTTCGAGCCCCGCGTCAGGCTCTGGGCTGATGGCTCAGAGCCTGGAGCCTGTTTCCGATTCTGTGTCTCCCTCTCTCTCTGCCCCTCCCCCGTTTATGCTCTGTCTCTCTCTGTCCCAAAAATAAATAAACGTTGAAAAAAAAAATTAAAAAAAAAAAAACCCATCAAGGAAATAGACATGGACCCGCAGATCAACCACCACAGGGTCCTGACTCCTTGCTTCCTATCACTGTGGTGCTGGGAGAGGATGGACACTATCACAGAGGGAGGAACACTGGGCAGAGCTCAGGAGACCAGGGCACATGAGGACTCGGCTTCCCAGTCTGTTTCTCAGTTTGCTTGCCTTCCAATTAGGGTAATAATAATCCTCATCCTTCCTATGTAAAGGGGAGGGCGTAATCACCAGAATGGCTAATAAACACGTGTGTTTTCTGAAATGGATGGAATACCAGATAAACACAGGACAATTATATTTTCCTTTGCTTGTTTCTGCTGCCCTCTTCTCACTGGTGGAATGGCCACATGACCCAGTTTGTTCAGGACAATCCAGATTGTGCCTCTTGTCCCAGCATAATTATTAACAGTACCCTTTCACTCTCAAACATGGAAAATGCATTCTGATGTCACTTGACTTATGGGAAACCTGTTTGTGAATACCAACCTAGGCTATATTTGACAACAGAAGCAATATTTGAAATTAGGAATTGATCATTTTGATTTGTCAGAGACTACACTATTGCAAAGTGGCCATTGAAGATCCCAGTCTTCTAATCTGAAGGCTAGGATTCTGTTTCTACATCCTGTCCCACTTTAACCTACAAAGCTGATAATGAGGTTCCATGTTGAGAATGAGGTGAGAAGATCCTTTTCTCTCCTTCCCATAATCTCAAAGGATAGGATTTCTCAAATTTTGGGTAGGATAAGTCTGTGTTGGGGCCGTCCCATGCACTGAAGGATATTTCACAGCATTCCTGGCCTCTACTGGGGTAACAGTAGACACCAGTAGCACCCCTGCCACCTTCAGTTGTGACAAAAATGTCTCCAGACATTGCTAAACATCCATGGGAGCAAAATCATACCCATTTGAAAGTCACTATTATTTTTTATTTATTTTTTTAAAGTTTGTTTTTGAGAGAGAGAGAGAGAGAGAGAGAGAGAGAGAGAGAGAGAATCCCAAGCAGACTCCGCACTGTCAGTGTGGATGCCCACATGCGGCTCCAACCCACGAACTGTGAGATCGTGACCTGAGCCGAAACCAAAACTTGGACACTTACCCGACTGAGCCACCCAGTTGCCCCTGAAAGTCACTATTCTTTTTTTTTTTTTTTAAGTTTAGTTATTTATTTTGAGAGCGAGAGAGCGAGAGAGCAGGGGAGGGAGAGAGGTAGAGAGAATCCCAAGCATGCTCTGCAGGGTCAACAGACCACCCAGTGCAGGGCTCAATCTCATGAACAGTGAGATCATGCCCCGAGCTGAAATCTAGAGTCAGACACTTAACTGACTGAGCCACCCAGATGCCCCCCGAAAGTCACTATTCTTGAAGAAAGGACTTAACTCACTGAGCCACCCAGATGCCCCCGAAAGTCACTATTCTTGAAGAAAGGGATTAAGATTTCTAAGGGAAAAGTTTTATTTTGTCAGGTTTGTAGTGGTCATAATTGGACTTGGGGAAGTTGTCAATTACATAGTTACAGCTCCAAACCATTGACTCAATAACAACAGCCACAATTGCCACTAATATTTTTAAAGCCCCTTGTATTTACCAAGAACATTCTGTGCTTTCAACCAAGGTTGCCTGGGTAAACCTTGGGAGGAAGGCTATTTGCTGTTGCCATGTGAGTCACACCTCATGTGTGCTAGGCAACATCCTCAGGATTTGGAGAGTAGAATGGATGTTCACAAGTGGGGCAGCTTACCATTGTCTAATAGCTGGTCATGTCCCTGGCAGTGATGTCTTATAGCACCATGCTCAAGGGGTCTCGGCTGAGTCTTTATGAAGGCAAGAAAGGATTAATTGGTAATGAGAGAGCACTCATCTTACAATGAGAACACTACACAGTTTGAGACCCCTCCTTATAGATAAAGTTAAGAAACTGATGCTGCTTCTTTTTAAAAAAATTTTTTTTCATGTTTATTTATTTCTGAGACAGAGAGAGACAGATCAGGAGTGGGGGAAGAGCAGAGAGAGAGGGAGACACAGAATCCAAAGCAGACTCCAGGCTCTGAGCTGTCAGCAGAGAGCCCGATGCAGGGCTCGAACTCACAAACCGTGAAATCATGACCTGAGCCATGGGCAAAGTCGGTCGCTCAACCAACTGAGCCACCGAGGCACCCCACTGATGCTGCTTCTTAATGGAATAGCTCACACACTATCTAGAACCTTCTCTGTGCCTTACACTTTCTGGAAAAGATGTCTGCTTCCTGCCTCCAAGCAATATTAATATTAACTCTTGAGTCTGAATATTTTCTCACTCTCTTACAGAAAGTACAGGTTTTATGTCTGGGTTCTTTATCAACCAATACTAGCATACTCAGCAAATACTGTGCTGGGTACAATACCTGGGCTTCTCTGAGTATGTTGCATCCTCTTCTGTGTAAGATCAATGGCCGCCATTTTAAAATACGTCTGTTGAAGAAAAAAACAACAACTCCCCTCCTGGAGGGGAACGCGATGCCTGCTGTAGAGTCGCATGGCCATTGTGATTATGCCTATGTAAATGTTAAAGCATGCCCCTGAGACTCAGGAGCAGGCAGGGGAGGTACCTCTATATCCCTTTATGCCTAATAATGTGTGGTGGGACAAATATCAAGCTTCTTTATGGTCCTTCTATTCTTGCTGGTCCACTTCAATTGTAGGTTAGAGTGGAAGAATAAACGCAAGGGGAAGCAAGTTTTCAGGGGGCATGGTTATTGACAGGGAATAATTAACACAGACATTAATCAATAGCAGTAAGAACAATAGTGAATCATAGTGTTTTGGAGATTTCGTTTCGGAGAAAACAAGGACTTTGGCATGTCAGTGAGTGAGAGATGCCACAGCACTTCAAGAAGTGCACTGTGGCATTAGAGAACTTGAGAATGGAAGACCCATCGTCTTGCTTAGTTGAGCTGGATGCTTGGTTGTTAGTTCTGAAGAGTCTTTAAGGTAGGAAATTTTAACAGCTTTATTTTTTTGAAAGCTATAGTTAGCATCCTCAAATACTAAAACAATTGGTACTCAATAATAAAGGCTGCAAGTACATGTGGGAGAGAGCAGTTTTGCTGGAGTGACAGATGGAGTCATGTTCCAGGGAGAAGGTAAGGGGGATGTGGACATTCACTCCATGATCCTACACAGCCCCAACTGCCGTGCTGCTGTGGAGGGGACATTGGAATGTGAAACAAGTACCATGAGGCCCTCCAGCCAAACTCTTCCAACTGAATAAATGAGCTAATTCTACCATATCAGCCAGTAGATGTCTCTCTCTGTTATATCCCTTCTGATCATTACCTTGGCCATCAGACAGTTCTGCTACATTACTCGACTGTACTGCCGAGAGAGAATTGACAATATTAAAACGACTCCATTGCTTTTATGAACTGGCTCTAGGAGACTAGAGTCCATTTCCATTACTGAGATGTGTTGTGTGCCTAACCAAATGCTTTTGGAAGCAGATAATTAGGCATTGCAGGCTGTGATTGTTTAAAGAAGATATACAATGAGGTTTCAGATTTCAGATATGGTGCTGTGAAATGTCTTATTGCATGAAGATTATGCTCACTTTCAAAAGTGCCCCTGGGGTTATTTTAGTTGGGAGTTTGGAAAAGGACAGGGCTTCCTTTCTGGAGCACACTGTACAGTAGAGGCAATGGCCACATTTTAAATTCAAGAAATCCTTGAGAGGCAACCGGTGAGTAGTGCTGAATAATTCCTGCCACACACATACCATGCCCTGAGGATGGGCAGGAGGTGGAAATCACACCCAAGAAATTAGGGGTGTTGCTTTTGAAACTTTAACTTCTTGTTCTTGAAATGCCAGTGCCAACATATATTGTTTATATGTGCTGATACAAAGCATATTTGAAATCTGAAAGCATTTAAGAGTTAAATAATACACGACCAATATCTGGAATAAATTACTGAAAATGCTAGCGTAAAGGGAACACATTTACTACACCTTTTAAGGCCCCAAAGAGAGCCCTAAAGAGAAAAGATTCTTTTCAGATGAAATATATAGATGGCCTGGTGATGATAAAGGGGAAATATATAAGGAGACCTTTTCCAGACCTTCCCAAGTGGTCAGAAGTAAAGGTAGGACAATTATTGACTCAGGTGTACCTACACCTGAGTGAGATCATGGGCAGTGCCCATTGAGACCCCATCAAACTTCCAGAAGGTTCTAACTCTCGGATGGCCTTATTATGAAGTGGCCATCTGTAAGCTAAAAGTGTATTGCAATAGGAAGGCTGTTTCTGACAGTTTTCAGGACGTGGTTTTTAGTTCTCGATGAGCTAACAATCAGCTAGAACTTTGATATTCAAAGTGTGGACTGTGGACCAGCAGCAGGAGCAGCTGCAATACCTAGCATTTGTCAGGAATACAGACTCTCAGGTTTTACCCCATACCTACTGAGTCAGAGTCTACATTTTAACAAGATCCTCAGGTGATTTGTTTGCACGTTAAAATTTGCAACTGTTGGGCTTTCCCACAAATATTTCAAGGACAGAAATCATGTCATTCAGCCATTCTTTTATTTGTTTATTCAGACTATTTAGTGAAGGAATACTCTGTGTGAGGCATGAGGCAAAGCCCTGGACAGACAGTGCTGAATAAAGAAAGACTGGATTCCTGCCATCATAGTTTTTTTTTTTGTTTGTTTGTTTTTTTTAAATAGACATCGTTCTTATAGACCATCACTATTTGAAGGGCTTCATGCACATTGACTCATTTAATCCTCTAATAACTCTTTGAGACAGGTCCTATTGTTTTTTACATTTTAGAGATAAGGAAACGGATGCACAGAGAGGTTAAGTAACCCTTTCAGGGCCACACAGGTTGTATATGGTAGGGCCAGAATTAGAATCCAGAGAGTCTGGCTGCAGAGTCTAGGCACTTAACTACTATGCTATGTTACCAATAAAAAAACCCCAACTAGTAACAACGTATAATTTTTGTTTAAGGAAATAAACAGAATGCTGTGATAGTTAAAAATGAGGAGTAACCTTAGCTAGGCTGGTCAGGGAAGGTGTTTGGGAGATGATATTTAAACTGAGAGGGGTGCCTTAGTGGCTCAGTTGGTTAGGTGTCCTACTCTTGGTTTCAGCTTGGGTTGTGATCTCACAGTTTGTGGGTTGGAGCCCTGTGTCGGACTCTGTGCTGACAGTGTGGAGCCTGCTTGGGATTCTCTCTCCTCTCTCTGCTCCTCGCTGGTTCTCTCTCTCAAAGTGAATAAACTTAAAAAAAATTTTTTTTTTGTTTATTTATTTTTTTGTTTATTTTTATTTTGTTTATTTGTTTATTTCAGAGAGAGACAGAGCATGAGTGGCAGAGGGGCAGAGAGAGAGGGAGACACAGAATCTGAAGCAGGCTCCAGGCTCTGAGCTGTCAGCACAGAGCCCGATGCAGGGCTTGAACTCACAAACCGTGAGATCATGACCTGAGCCGAAGTCGGTCCCTCAACCAACTGAGCCACCCAGGCAACCCAAAAAAAATTTTTCACTGAGACCTGGAGGAGGGGAAGGACCCATTCATGGGAAGGAGGAGCACATTCTAAGCAGAAGGAATAGCAAGTGCAGAGGACAAAGGACCAGAAGTTGAAAGAATGGGTCCCTTTTGAGAACTGCCTGAGACTGTGTAGATGATGGGGGAAGGGATTAAAGGGGAGGCTGGGGAGGTTGGAAGGGCAGATTCCACAGGGAGATAAGCAGGGGAGCTGCTGCAGAGCCTAGAAGGACAGAGGGAGAGGTGGGATATAAATTATTCTAGGTGTCCTGGGAATCCAGTAAGGGTTTCACCAGGAGAGTAAGGTGGCCTGAATGCTTATTTGAGTGCTGAGAAGAGACTGCAAAGCAGCAGAAGCCATCCAGAGTCAGTCTGAGCAGACTAGTTGAGAGATGGCTGTGGCAGTGGGCGTGGAGAGGAGGGCACAGATGGGAAGTGTAGCAGAATAAGCCACCCCAAATATGCCTCTTTGGCATAAAGATTATTTTCAGCTGATTATTTTTGAGAAACAGCAGACATGAGAGAAGCTCTGAAAACGGAGTAGAACTTATCTTCTATAGAGGAAATTTACATTTGTAAAGGAAATCTCTATTTTTAAGGGTGTCTTTCTGTCTGTACTAGGAAGAGAAGGAAGACTAGATCACAAGAAAGTCTTAACAGTGGAGAAGATACCCACTAAAATCTGCATAACAATTATACCGTTGTTTACTGTGAATTTTTTGGTAGCCTCCTGTGTAATTGACCACCCCACCCCATTTCCATTTTGTCTTTAGCTGAAGATGGTATTTAAGGTGGTGGCTTGGGCCACCACTCTCAGGAGTTCATTTGTTTTTCTTGGATATCTCCCATGTATACATGAGGTGTACATGTTAACAAACTTGTTTGTTTGTGTCTTATTAATTTTTTTTTTTTTTTTTTTTTTTATCACAAGGGGTCTTAACCAAGAACTCAGAAAGGTACAGGGAAAATTATTTTTCCTCCTCTATAGATTCAAGATCTGATCTGGAGACAAGACCAACAGGGATGATTCCTTGGACATGTATGTGTGTGTACTGTTAAAAGGTAAACTGAGACATATTAAAACTTTAAGAGTTTATTTGAGCAGAAATCTGTTTGAATTGGGTCGCACCAAACCGGAAGTGTTTAGAAGTGTTCTACTGGCAGGAGCTCAGGCAGACACTTTTATAGAGAAAAGGTGGAAGTGGAGTGAGGAAGTTATTAATTGGCTAAACTTAAAGCCTAGTTGGCTATTTGTGATTGATTGTCCTTAGGTTTTGATTTTATAACCTTGAAGCATTTATAGGTATAGATACTGGTTTGCTTACATAGTCTGCCCGACGTTGGAACCACATCAGTCTAAGGGCCTCCTTATTAAATTAATTTAAAAATACACATGTGGATATGTGTGTCAGTGTGTATCCATTAGTGTGTTTCTCTGAGGGACAGTGTTATTAAAATAGAAGAATTGGATTATACCAGGGTTTCTAATTGAAGCCCGTTGGGTACATGCTACTTAGTGGGCTCTGCTATTTAGTGTGGTGGGAAAAATGCAACGAATAGGTTTGGGTGGGTGGGAATCATGTACTCTTCTTAAGATATATTCGGTTTGAGGTACTGATGGGGCTTCCAAGTCGAGATGTCAGGGAGGCATCTTTGTCTTTCCAGCATTTAATTGTGGATCTACAACAAAGCCAGTACTTAATACTTGTTGAATGAATTTTGGGGAAGAAGACTTCCTGGTATTTAGCTCCATAGGCATTTACTGTTGCCTGAAAGCTGCTCTAGTGAGATCATAACTTCGCTTTTTATGGTTAAGAATGACATAAAAATATAAACAACCGTAGCAACAAACAATCCACAAATCATGGAGAGGTGACATTAATTAAATTTACACTAAGGTATACGTGACAAACACTAGCACCTTCTTGAAAGCAGATGGGTAGAGTTCTGACACTGGAGGGGAAGAGGATGCTAAGGTATAGGTGCCTGGCAAGCATGTTTTATTTAACAGAGTGTCTTTAATGACTAGCACAAGTGCTCCAGTGCTATTTTGAACAAGACATCTAAGATGGATTTTGCCTAAGGTCAATGCTGTTCGATTAAAGTAAATTTTGCGACTATAGATTCTTGAGAGAATTTGAACATTGTTTAAAAATCATTCACCTCCTATAACCTTATCATACACACTCCATACTTTGTTTCTGCTTAACTTTATCTATTCAATGACTTTATCTATACCAAGGACACAGAATTAAACTACACTGGGATGTGCAGAAAAATTCCAGGTTCCATATTTTTAGGCTGGTTCTAAACTTAGTCCAGTAGGGTAAATTTTCTCTTTAAGTCATTATTCAGATTCCTCCCTCCACTCTTGTCCTCTCTCAAGATGGCGTCAGAGCAAAGGAGAAAGATCTCCTTTCTAGGTTTAGGAAGAAGATAGTCTCCTTGCGTGAATGCTGACTGATGTCCACAGAGATCTGGTTTGCTGGCTACCTTCTCTGGGCATCCTGCATCTGATGAATTTGTGGTGCATTTCATAGTTGGATTATGGTCCAGGGGCTTCTCCCTGTTGCCTGGCCTCCTCTTGACTCTTCCTATTTCTGTAGGTCACTTTGAGTACCTGTCAAGTGCCCCAAAGGGTTCCCAGATCAGGCCATCCACCACACAGCCTGTGGGTGCACTTTGCCTCCTGCAAGGGCTCCATGGCTGTCTATTCAGTGTCTGATACACACACATAGGAGTGCCTATCTCTATGCTCTTTCTTCTGCAGACCTCCCTGGGGAAAGGGAGTTTTTCCTTGCCATCTTCTCCTTTTCTCCAAAGTGTTCCCTTTCACTTTCAGTGAAATTAAAGTGAAAAACACGTATGAGGCAGAAGGAAACATATATTGGAAAATATTTTGAAAATATATAGTTATGCACATTTGGAGTCTGTGAGTGCCAAAGAGAGGCCCGAGATAGTATTAATAAGGCCACGAAAAGTCTCAAGATATTCTTGATGACAGAATGCATCCATTCAGAAGAAAATTGGGGGCGCCTGGGTGGCTCAGTCGGTTATGCATGTGACTCTTCTTGATTTTAGCTCATGTCGTGATCTCATGGTTCGTGAGATCAAGCCCCGCATTGGGCTCTATGCTGACAGCCTGGAGCCTGCTTGGGATTCTCGCTCTCACCCTCTCTCTTTGCTTCTCCCCGCTCACGGTGTTCAGCCTCTCTCAAAATAAATAAACTTTTTAAAAAAGTAAGAAAACTGGCCCTTGGAACAAGAGTATCACACCTCTTTGTTCTTTTGTTGCCATATTGTCTTCATTGGCAAATAAAAGTCTTACTTCTCCAGTATCATAGAGCGGAGTGTCTAAGAAAATGAAATTGATTCAATTGAGTGAGTCCTTAAGGGAACCTACTGTGTGCTCAGCACTCTTCTTAGTACCATGGAGGAGAAGAAAGATGAAAGGCACCTTTACCATTCACAAGTAAGCTGCAGACTTCTTGGAGAGATATGCATGATCCATGCTTATGAAGCAGTTGACTAACGAGACCAGGTGGGGTAGGGTTGTTAGGATAAATGTGTGGCATAGACCTTGGAGGCCAGAAGAAATGAAGAGTGAAAGATCATCTGGACTTGGAGATCTCTAGATAGAATGGTGCATACACTAGATATTGAGGATGGCAGTGTTGCAGACAGGCAGAAAAGTATGAAGGGGAAGGTGTGGAAGGTAGGAACATAGGGAGAGCAGCAAGAACCAAGACTGAACCAAGTATGACTAAATAGAGCTACATGTCCAATCTAGTAGCCACTAGTCATAAAACATGGCTAGTTTATACTGAGATGTACTATACCTATAAATACATACCAGATTTTTAAGTTTTAGTATGAAAATTATATAAAATATCTTATGAATAATTTGTAAAATATTGATTGCATATTGAAATGATAATGGTTCAGGTATATTAAGTAATTAATTTTTATAATTTTTTTATTACATTTATTTATTTTTGAGAGACATAGAGCACAAGCTGGGGAGGGGCAGAGAGAGAAGGAGACACAGAATCCGAAGCAGGTTCCCGGCCCTGAGCTGTCAGCACAGAGCCTGATATGGGGCTTGTACTCACAAACTGTGAGATCATGACCCGAGCTGAAGTTGGACACCCAACCAACTGAGCCATCCAGGCGCCCCTATTAAGTAAAATTCTTAAAATTGATCTTCCTGTTTCTTTTTACTCTTTTTTAAATGTGGCTCCTGGAAAGTTTAAAAATACATTTGTGGTCGCACTAAATTTCTATTGGACAGCACTGGGAGAGAGAAAGGTGTCAGGGAAGAGACTAACTGAAGAAATGGTCTGTATAGCACCGTAGGTCCCTTTGTTCTATAAAAACAAAAACAAACTTCCACAGGAAAGTAACTGCTCATTCACTAGCAAAAGCAACCAAAACTTCAGTAATATTTCTAAATGAACCCATGTTGAATGGGTTTTAGACAAACTTTAGCAGTTTCGTATGTATATAAAAAGTAGGATGGTTATGGATATTGCACTAACTCCGAGGTCTCCATGGGTCTGTAACTATCACTTTGGAGCTGCATCTGGGTGGTGATGATGAAACAGTTGGAGAGAAAATGCTAGCTATGTTCGGTAGAGCCTTGAGTGGCAGGCATAGGAGTTTGGACTTTATTTCCTAGGCAGTAAGGAATCTGAAATGCCCCCAACCCTCTGCCACTATTTCCTTTGTCTGTCTAACCAGTATAGCTTTTTTTTTTTATTTTTTTAATGTTTTTATTTTTGAGAAAGAGAGAGACAGAGCATGAGCAGGGGAGGGGCAGAGAGAGAGGGAGACACAGAACCCAAAGCAGGCTCCAGATTCTGAGCTGTCAGCACAGCCTGACACAGGGCTTGAACTCACGGAGTGTGAGATCATGACCTGAGGTGAAGTCAGACGTTTAACCGAGTGAGCCACCCACGTGCCCCCTAACCAGTATAGCTTTTTTAGCAGCTCTTCTCTTGCTGCTGACTTTCACTGTTCCTGCATCTTGGATATGGCTGAAAGTGCCCTCAATCCCCGAAGGAGGAAACTGAGGGGAATTCTAAAAGATGGGGTTGAGCTTTTCTGGGTGTCCCCAAACCTCTTTTAGAATCACTGTATAGTATCTGGTCAAGTGTGCCAACTGAGGACCTTTTGTAGGCTTAGGTGACAGCTGTGGAAGTGTTGTTATCTTGTAGCCAGAGACCCTGCTGCCCTCTTTGTCTTCTAAGTTTCTAAGTGTTTTGAAATTATTTTCCTAACTTGTGTTAAAAGCCTGACTTCCATTTCCAATGCCCAGTCCCCTTCTGGAAGATTAGAAGCATCTAACTTACCTGTCAGAAAACAGATAACTATGGCCCCTTGTCCAAAACCGGCTGCTCTTAGTCTGTTATCTGGGAAGAGGTCTACATGGGGCAGTTCTCATGGTAGCAAAGGACACGCCATTTCAAGGTGTCATCTGAGGTTGGTGATAATTATAGTCAATAAGGCCCATACCCGAGGGGTTAAAAGGAGCTGTTATAAACTTGGGTAACCTTGCTACTGTTTGGGACACAGAGATTTATTTTCTGGATTCCTCAAGCCTTCCTCAGGAGATTTTGTCCTGTAAGTCTTGCTGACAGATTTATCCTGGGCTCCTGTCATCGATGGCTGTTTTCTCACTAAGCAGGTGGAAGGCAGAAGCCGGGGAAGGTAACTGCCAGCTGAGAGGTCGTTTGTGAATTGGTGCCATGAAGTGGACATAAATTTTATGTATTCTGCAAGGCCTTAGCTATTGGTTCTGCCTTGTCCTAGATTTTTCCTTTGTGATGGTATTTGCCATCGGCGTTAGCATTATTGTCTGCAGCGGTAATTAGAGATTTAGGCCTGGCCCGTGTAGCATGCACAGGCCATCACAATTCCTACAGGAGGAGTGGTGAGGAGGGAGGATTTGGTTACACCCACAAAAACAGGCGAGGCAAAAATCTCATGATACCAGGCTTCCAGACAGCATTTCCAGGAACATTTTAAAACTGGTAGACATGCCTCCTGCTTCCCCCAACCCTACCATCACCACCACCCATGGCCAAGGGAACAATTCCTGTTTGACTCTGGTTCAGCCTGAGTGGCAGAGGGTTTTGTAGGGAGAGAATGACAGGATAAAGGAAATAAGGAAAGAAATGGTAAAACACACACACACACACACACACACACACCACCACCACCACCACCAAACACACACACATATATATGTCAATATCAATATATCTATATCTATATATATGTATATCTGTATATGTATGTCTATATCTATCTACCACAGAACTTTAGTGTTTTGCTTTTTTTCCCCCCAGCCTTTTTTTTAATGTTTATTTTTGAGAGAGAGCGCATGAGCAGGGAAGGGGCAGAGAGAGAGGGAGACAGATGATCTGAAGTGGGATCCATGCTGACAGTAGAGAGCCCGATGTGGAGCTCGAACCCACAAACTGTGAGATCATGACTCAAGCCAGAGTTGGATGCTTCACCAACTAAGCCACATAGGCGCCCCTCCCTAGGCTGCTGCTTCTTTTTTTAATTTTTTATTTGCCATAGAATCCTTTGTTCAAACAAAATTGTTATAGTAAACATTTTTTTTTTTTAGCTCACACTATAAACTGGGAAGTGAGGTAAACATTTTACACATATTATCTCATTTATCTTCACAAAAACCCTAGAGGCAGGTGTTACTGTCTTCATTTTCCAGTCAAGGGAACCAGCACACAGATGTTAAAGTACATGCGTGAGGTCACACAGCTAGGAAGAGGTGGAGTGGGGATGGAAGCTCCAGCAACTGGTGTCAGAGCTGATGAGACACAAACCGGACACAGTGAGCGTATCCTCCAGAAGTGCTCTTTACCTCTGTGCTCTACTGGGAGGATAGAATGAACAGAAAATCCGGGAGCTGCTGTCATTGAAGCTGAGATAGGATGCAACCCAGACATGACCTATTCCCTTCTTACCCTTCACCCCAGAGCCTCTAAGGGGAGTAAGCTACTTCTGATCTATTCAAGTTCCCTCATGTTCTTGGTTCATGAAGCTGAGCAGCTGTGTTTGAAAGGTGAAGAGTCTTGTACAAGGTCACATAACCTGTCAGTGTCAGATCCTGGCCATCTTGATTCCCAGGCCACTGCCAACCCCACACTCCCAAATGGCAACACCAAGACACCTTACTGCACCTGAGATGCTGTTGTGCCAAGTTCTCAGTACTAAGAGACAGGTGGCTGAGTAGGCCAAGCCCAGAGAATAGCTAGAATGTTCTACAGAAACACAAAATTTTGGTGCAACTAGGAAATGGCACCAACCCTTCCAAGTTCCTGCCAACAGCTGATGCAGCAATTGTTTGGACCAAAGCCTGCTTTCCCAAAATGAGGTCCACAAAATGCCCGAGGCTCTTTTCTCAGAATTTTCCATACGTTTTCAGTTTCTACCAAGGTCTAACCTAACATGTTCTCCTTACCCTGCTGAACTTTAAAGTCTGGGTTCTTTTGCCTTGGTATGCCACGAGCCCCTCTAGAAATTCTAGGGAATTCACTTTTGCATGTCCTCTTCCTCTTCCTTGGCTTTCTCCTTCTCAAAGAAAGGGACTTGATAGTTTTTAATTAAAACTCGCTGAAGGGACTTAAATCTGTCCTGAGGTTAAAGAGGTGGAGGCTGTCATTGAAACTCTGCCTTAGTTACTTAATCAGCTGCCCACTATGCATGCCCAAAGGATTCATGCCTGAGCAGGTGTTCTCTGGTCTGAAGAGGGAGGTGAAAGGGCCCATTAGGATACAGAGGGTGGGGGCCACAACTGGAAAGTTACCAGGGGAGATGGTTGATTCTATTTTGTAGCCCCATGCTCTGTTCCCAAATATGGATGCTGTCTTCCCTAAGCCTGGATCTGAAGATACAGAAGTAAAAGCTAAGTAGTTTTACATCTTTGAAAGGAAAGAATTATTTTTCTAAAAATTTCAAAACTTCTTTCTTGCCACCAGGGCCAGTTTCATGGGCAGATGACCTTTGTAGTTGTGTAGGGCACCGAGCTCGGAAGGGCTCCTCTCTTGATTTAATGCTCCACTACTCCCATCTTAAAATTGTTAATAGTTTTTGAACATGGGACCTACAATTTTCATTTTGTACCAGGCTGTGCACACCATGTAGCCTGTCTAGCCTGCAACCCAGTTTGAGATACGTGTGTTTGTGGTGAAAGTGGGTGGGAAATTGATGTTTATAAGGGAGTTATGACCCACTCTGGTTTGCAGCCTTTTAACAAAATCCTGGCATAAGAGTATATGTTTAATTTAGAGTTAAAAAAGAAAAAAAAACAAGCTGTACCCTATGAAAAGCATGTGGTTACACTGAATTTGCTATCTCAAATGAGATAACCTTTATGAGTTAAAAGACTAGTCATTTCTCAGTGCCTTGTGCTATTTTTGGCTTATAGTTCCTGAGACTCCAGCATATGACCTTTTCGAACCAGTGCTTGCCTTGCTGGCAGTCAGGTTACCACGGGTCAGGGCCCAGACACTTCATCTGTTGTTTTCCCCTTGGGTACAGAATGAGACCCCTTGGGTGCAGAAGTAAGGAGTTTCAGTGTTGTTTATCATCCTTCTTGTAGATAATATTCAAAATAAATCATCGAATTACTTCTAGAAATTTCATGTCATTATATGCAAAAGACTGAGTGTTATTTTTCAAGGTAAATGTTGAAAAATGCCAACATTATAACAAATTTGTTTATATAATCTTTAGTAAATTCATAATAAAATAGATATTGAGCATTTGAAAGAAGACATTGGAAAGCAAATGTTTCATAATATAATTATAAATATTAGCAAGATTATCAACATCAGGTTTAAGATACTATAATGAAGAAAGATAACAATAAAAAGAAAAGAATGTAAGTAGCTAAGTTAGAAAGAAAAGGATAATGTAATTCATAATCTCATTTGTCAAGAAATGTCAAAAACCAGAAGTCTACTTTATTTTGTAATTTAAAGTGAGGCAGGGGCCAATTAGACCTTGTCATCTGGTTTTCTGGCTATTATTTATAGACTTGACCCTTGAACAACATGGGTTTGAACTATATGGGTCCACTTATATGTGGATTTTTCTTTTTTATTAACACAGTACAGTATTGTAAATGTATTTTCTCCTCTTTGTGATTTTCTTAATAACATTTTCTTTTCTCTAGCTTACTTTATTATAAGAATGCAGCATATAATACATATAACATTCTAATATGTGTTAATCAGCTGTGTTATTGGTAAGGCTTCTAGTGAACAATAGGCTCTCAATAGTTCAGTTTTGACTGTGTGCGGGGGTCACTGCTCCTAACCTCTGTGTTGTTCAAGGATTAACTGTATATGGAGCACTATGCATGGCTGGGTAGTTTTGACCTGTTATCTGTTCTCTGTCTTCTCAAAGAAGCAAATCAGGATACTGACCCTCATTTTGAAAGACTATGCAATGTGTTTGGGGGTCCTTATGGTTTCTTCAGCACAGACTTAAAACTCAAGTTTCTACACAGGCCAAGCAGGCTACAAAAATGGGTATGTGCCTGGGTGGGGACTGGGATGAACTGGAAAGCCATGTCCAGTCTCAAGTGAGCAACCCCCTTCAGCAACTGATGATAGTTAACTGGAGGGGATATTGCTGTCAGAAGTTCTGAATTTTCAAACAGAGTGGATCATCTTCACTAGGAGATTTGGAACTCTGGCTAGTGAATCAAACATTTAAAAAGTGTACTGTCCAAAAGCCAATAAGCTTCTATGGCTGCATGTTGCCATGGGTTGTGCATCTTAGGCAGTACCCTGCGTTTTTGTGTGGGCTGGGCCATGGATAACAGTAGAGGGGAAGGGAGACATCTTAGGGACGTTCTTTTCAGACTGGATTTATTTTCACAAACTAGAGTAAATGGTTTCCTTTTTCGTTAGGTTATGGGCAACCTTTTTTCTTGCTCTTTTTTTTCTTTAAAGTTTATTTATTTATTTTGAGAGAACAAGGACGGGAGGGACAGCGAGGGATAGAGAGAGAATCCCAAACAGGCTGCTTGCTCTCAGAGTGGAGAGAACCTGAGATGATGACTTGAGCCAAAACCAAGAATTGGATGCTTAACCGACTGAGACACCCAGGTTCTTTGGCCCTCTTTCTTGTTCTGATTTAGTTGACGCTAGTTTCACATAGTTCCTTCTTCATGAACTCCATTTGCCTAAATACATAACAGGAGGGAAAACCTTCTAATCTTTACTTCACATTGAAGATTAGAAAATAAAGGAGTATATACAGATATTTCTGAGAAGAGTGCAGTGAACAGAACCACATATGGAAGATGAAAAAACACAACTTTTGGGCGATTATTTGACTAAATTTCTATGAAAGCTATGCATACCATGCTGACATATTATATGGATTGGGCATATTTTAATTGGGAGATGATCTAAGTGATCACACTATTTCTCACTTTCAACCCTGAAATTTTGTGAGATCGAATCCTTGACTTCTTTGGTTTTATGGACCTTTTTCCTTCTGGGTGAGCTGGTTAGACTAAGCTAAGAACTTTTGATCAAGTTGTAAATAAAACATCTTTAAAATTTTTTTTAAACATTTATTCATTTTTTGAGAGACAGAGAGAGACAGTGCAAGAGGGGGAGGGACAGAGAGAGAGGGACACACAGAATCTGAAGCAGGCTCCAGGCTCTGAGCTGTCAGCACAGAGCCCGACATGGGACTCGAACCCATGAATTGTGAAATCGTGACCTGAGCCAAAGTCAGTCAAATGACTGAGACACCCAGGCGCCCCATAAATAAAATATGTTTAAAGCTGGTATCATTTATCCATATATGGAATTATAATCACTTCTGTGTAAAATTTATAGTTTTAGATGTTAAGTTTTATGGTGTCACATAACTAGATTATTAGAATAACCTGTGTCTCCCACTAGCAAACTTCATAGAGTACCCATCTTTTGTTTCTGAAAGGAAGCCTAAATTTGTTTGTTTTGGTAGAAATGTGTATGGCGTGTTTGTGTATGTATCGTGTAGAGTGTGTGTGCGTGCATCTATGGCATGATGTATATGTGTGTATGATGGGTGGTGCAAGGTGTGTGGGTGTGTGTGTGGGTGTGTGTGTCCCCAAAGAGCTGCTTTTGATGTTTACAGGCTCAGTGCTGTGGTCGAAGTTCACTGCAAGACGCCTACCTCCAGGGGTGCAAAGTTCTTATGATGATCCCTAAATTTCCCTTTTCCTCCTTGCTGGCTATTTTGGTTTCATGTTTTAGCTCCTCTTTTCTCTCACCAGCTTCATTACTTGTCTCCTAGTGCTGTCTTCAAAGCCAAGTGTAAATCTGCTAATGATTTGCTTCTTTCTCTCTGGTTTTACCCTTTCCAACTTCCATTCTCAACCCTCATAGGCCTTCTTCCCATTCTTCTTTTTTCCTTCCCCTGGGTGGAAAACTTAAGCCTCTGCCCTTCTTCATTTCTTAATGTTTAGTTTACCTTTCTGGCTTTCAGACTCAACTAATTATATGACTTCTTAAATCATAGATCTTTTTCTTGTTTCCAACCCCTTTTTCTCCCCCATTCAGACCAGTGCACTTGCTTTTTCCCTTTGCTCTCTCAGAGCTCTCTCAAGAAACGAATTCACAACTTCTCCCTCATCATCCCCCTCCCCCTCTTTTCCTCTCTCCTCTATTCTCTTCTTTCTTCTGCCTTATTTTCTGTTGTTTTCAAACAGCACTTAAGGCAGCTTGCAAAGATGTTTACAATATGACAAAATTAAAGAAATAAATTAAAAAGTGAGACAGGAGGAGAATCAGAAGAGACAATGTGATATGAATGGGAAATTAGTTAATACACACCTCACCAAAGAGTCAAGCTCCCCAGAGACTTCCTGATTTTTCCTCTTGCTCATTTTGATGATATTCCTTCCCTGGAAGCACGTCAGAGAAAACTTCTAAGAGCTCAAGAGTCAAAAGGCACTGTGATCATGTAGTTGACAGTGTGTTGGTGCCATAGCTAAAGGCCGGGGTGAGAACAACTGGCCTTTGAGAGTATCCAAATACCAGCCATTTTATTACTGACACAGAGCCCTTACTGACAACTTCTTTTCAAAGGGAAAATGCCAGTCATGGAGAAGGGGTTGGATGTCATCTCTCATCTGCATTTAGGCCTCATCACATGGTAACACAAGAGAGGATCATGCATCATCCCCAATTGATATCATGTCACCTCTGCTGGACTGGACCTGCTTTTCCTTTTCAAGTTTTGCAAAAGCCCTTGAGAAGGTTCCCAAGACCCCTTTTACCATTTCCCCTCAGGCTCTGGGCTGGATGCCATTTCTGCCTCTCGAGTTTTCTGAGGCTTGGGAACATTGCAATTTCTTGATGGCTGGTTCTCCTATTGATCTTTATTTCCTTAAACATTTCTCCTTCCTCCTTCTGGAAATTTATGCTTGTTTCTGGCATCTGCCCCGTCCTCTGTGAACACTCAGGCAGAGAATTCATTTAAGTTTATTTATTTATTTATTTATTTTTTTGCCTCTTCTGGCAGTAAATCTCCCTTGCCATTTCTCTGACTTCTTGTTCCTTGTGTACTTAAAAATGTCTTATTTATTTCAACCTCATATGTAATTTGTTTTATGCTCATTCTGCGCTTTTGCTTGTCTTATCATTTTTTCACACTATCCTGATTTTATTCTGTAATAGTTGAGGGCCTCCTCTACCTGCTATGTTATACTTGCCAAAATGCCCCGTCTTTGCTTTTGAGCCATCTTCCCAACACCAGCTCTCTCCCCTCATCTCCTCTCTCTCCCTTGCCTTGGTATTTATTACCATGCATTCTCTATTGGCCGGTAATCATCTATCTTAATTTTCCATGTTTTCTTCTACCTTCTCTCCTGTTGCTTTATCCACTGTCACTCTTGTCATAATTTTTCAGCCACCTAAGGCTCTTTTGACTTGAGATGATTTGCTGCTGCCTCTTCTGCAGGCCCAGTATGACATAGAAATCCAGGCCACTCATCCCTTCTTTCTTTCTTTCTTTCTTTCTTTCTTTCTTTCTTTCTTTCTTTCTTTCTTTCTTTTTCTTTCTTTTTTGCAATAAATGGCCAAGTTAATTCAAGTTTTATCCTTCATAAAAAGAAATCACTCTCCAACCATATGGGATAACTTATGACTGTAAATAAATTCCCCAATGTTTTGTTCCTCACAAGTTTTCACTTTCCCAGCAGAGCTTGGGAAGTCCACGATGTTAAAATCCCTAGGGAGTGAATATTTTCATGAAAATCCACTTTATTCTACTCACAGAGATTTTATTTTTCAATAAAGTTAGGGGGCATTACAGCTTTTCTCTTCTACCCCTACTCTCACCTCTGCCCATGCTGCGTTTTCAAGGAAGGCGATTCTGAGTTGTTGACCTCATTTGTTTTCTTCAAAGCTTGGGCTAGAGGAATGTTCCTATTTCAATATAGGCTTTAAAATCTTTCTCACTTGGGGAGCCTAGGTAGCTCAGTTGGTTAGGCATCGGACTCTTGATTTTGGCTCAGGTCATGATCTTACAGTTTGTGAGATCAAGCCCCATGTCAGGTTTAATGCTGACAGTGCAGAGCCTCCTTGGGATTCTCTCCTTCTTTCTCTCTGCCACTCTCCCACTTGTACACACTCCCCTTCTTTCTCAAAATAAGTAAATAACCTTAAACAAAGTCTTTCTCACTCTAACTTACGAATAAAAGCTCACCTTAGAATAAAAAAGCCCATTCTTTTTTTTTTTTTTTTAAATATTTTTTTTATTTTTGAGACAGAGAGAGACAGGGCATGAGCAGGGGAGGGTCAGAGAGAGAGGGGCACACAGAATCCGAAGCAGGCTCCAGGCTCTGAGCCGTCAGCACAGAGCCCGATGCAGGGCTCGAACTCACGAACCGTGAGATCACGACGTGGGCCGAAGTCGGACGCTTAACCGACTGAGCCACCCAGGCACCCCAAGCCCATTCTTTTTAAGTTAATTCTGTTTCTGGGGTTTTGTGTGAATATAGGTAGGGCTACTTTCAACACTGTTTACAATGGTGATGCTCGGCATTGCCTCAAACCCAGCCACTTGTGCAGAACCAGGGCATTGCAAGCACCTGTGGGGGCTACATGGACTCACATTGGACCTGATCCTTCTCCAGAGATGATACAGGACTACTTTGGAATAAAAAAATAGGCACTAAGTTTACTTTGGTGGGATGTATATTACGGAGATTACCTCTGAGATTGATTTATTGATCAATTGATTCTTTATTCCAACACCTTTCTGAAGAAAGGAATAAAGCTGGCCGTATAATCATTCTGTCCTAGTCCATATCCATACAGTTTGGTAGAAGTAATCTTCCAAGGGTATAGTCCATACCTTTTTATTAAATCTTGACTTTATTACTGTTGAATGTTAAGAGATTTCCTGAATTTTAATTTCCTGTGTCGTTGTTAGAGCATCCGTTGCTTGTGGAGGAGAATCAGCAGGCATGGGGTTTTCTCTAGGCTCTACTCCTCCACCCCCCTGGAGTAAATGACTTAAATATTGATGTCTCTGTTTCAGTTTATGTATCTTGAGGGTGGTGTTTTCATTCTCTCTCTGCTTCCCAATGATTCCATGACAGTGAGATGACATGGCCCTAGGAAGCAATAGAAATAAAGTGAGGGAACTGGTTAATACTTCTAGTTAAGTAGATTTACATTTATGCTGTTCGATTTCAAAGCCCTGCCTGGTAGATTTACAATAATTAGCCCTTTGAAAGCTTTGTCTGAATTTTTCTGGAATTTCTAGTATGTGATGCTTAAATTGATAGCTTTTACTTGTCCTAACATCTTACAGAATGTTCTAGAAGCTGGGGAATTAAAAATTTTTTGATGGCCATCCCTTACATCTTTTTCAGTGTCTCAGTTATACAGCTTCAAGATGACCACTTTTGAAATATGTTGCCAAATCACTTATTATCCTTTAAAGCATACCTCAACTTACACAGTGCTGTTGTTGTTCTCATTCCTGGATCACTTTTTCAAAGGTGCCTATGTGTAGCACACTGTCAGGGATTTGGGGAAATGTTCTCTTTCCTTCACCAAGAAAATCATGAAACAACCTTACATGCTTATTGTAGTTCCTGATTTTTTTTTTCTTACAGGAAAAACATTTTATTCCACAATTAAATATAGGGTTGGTATGAAAATAGCTCTAGGAGGAGTAATAAAGATTTAAATTTAGGCCAAGGTTTAAATGACTGATACTGGATTCTTGTCTGGGCAGATTTTGTGTGTGGCCATATGGTAAAGAGACATCCTGGTTTCTTGAAGGCTGGGAGAGAGACCTAGAGAGTGGATAATGAATAAACATAGAACAGGGAGCTGAAAACAAATTCTGTCACCCTCACAATTTTGCCTTTGCATTTTCTTAGTCTTGCTTACTGCTGGGTCTCAGCTACTTTTAAGAAGGCTCAGTGTGCTTTTCAGGGCTCCCGATTCTTCAGATGCCATGACATTACGCTTCTTGACTAAAGTGGAGACTAAATCTGCAAAGCATACTGGTGGAAATCAGTACAGCGCTGTGGGAGAATTGTCAGAAGATATCCCTGGCTTCCTCACTTCCCTCAGCCAGGAAGGGGTCAGAGAACCCTGTCCCTCCAGTGGCTTCTAATCCCATCACTCAGCACAGAAGTTCTAAGTAGGGCAAAGGCATCTGGAGAGGCCAGTGGTTCCCCTTCTTACCTCTAAAAACGAGCTGTTTTGTTTAGTTTTAGTTTGTTTTCATTCAGTTATTGCCACACTAATGGCCCATAAAAACCAGCCCAAAACCTGGTGGCATACAAAAATAAACATTTATTTCTTGCTTACATGTGTGTTGGTTGGCTGGTCTAGCCTTAGCTGGGCTTGGCTTAATCTGTGGCTGGGTTTAAGCCTGCTTTACGTGTCTCTTGTCATTCTGGGACCTGCAGCTCTAGGAAGCTTTTTTATGGCCATACATAAGAGGGGAAACTGACTGTACAAGCCCATTTCCAGTTATTCTAGAAAACTCCAATAAGCCTAAGTAAGCCACATGATCAAACCCAAAGTCAAGGTGTGGGAAAGAGAATTTTGTCTACCAGGAGGCCATATTGAGGATATGGAGGTTTAATATTACTGTAGGGGATTGGGACCAATAATTAAATGTACCACAGGCTCTAATAAAATAACATCAAAATTATCAGACATCCAAAGACTAAGACACAAGGTGGTTGGACTTGCAAAGGGCAAATATTAATGAAAACAACATACATTTATTTTTATAGTAAATTATAAAATTATAGAATATTTTATATTATTCCAAGCTTGTTCATATTCAATCTTATCTGGGAGTCTCAGGCCAAATATATGTATGTGGGTGTGGTTTTTTAACCATTTATTGAGCATTTATTATAAATTAGGCATTATGGTAAGTACTTTTATGTCCATTATCTTTTTTTTTTAATTTTTAAAATGTTTTTATTTATTTTTGAGACAGAGAGAGAAAGAGCACCAGCAAGGGAGGGGCAGAGAGAGAGGGAGACACAGAATTCAAAGCAGGCTCCAGGCTCCGAGCTGTCAGCACAGATCCTGACGCAGGGCTTGAACTCACAGACTGTGAGATCATGACCTGAGCTGAAGTCAGATGCCCAACCAACTGAGCCAACCAGGTGCCCCTTATGTCCATTATCTTATTTCCTCTGCTCCCTATTCCCATGAAGGTGGTATTATTCTCTTTTGGGAAGTCTGAGTTTGAGAGACCTTATGTAACTTACCCAAAGTCACATAGCTAGTAAGGGGTATAAGCAAAACTCATGTGGTGGCTTCAGAGTGTTTTCGTGTATCTGCTGTGCTATGTACTGCTCTCCCATTGTATGAAATAAATAGCCCTGTGAAGTAGGTGTTATTTTAATTTTATCTTATTTATTGATATTTTATTTATTATCATTAGTTTTTAATTTAAATCCAAGTTCGTTAACATGTAGTGTAATAATGATTTCAGGAGTAGAATTTAGTGATCATCACTTACATGTAACACCCAGTGCTCATCCTAAGTGTCCTCCTTAATGCCCTTCACCCATTTAGCCCTTCTGCCCACCCAACACCCCGCCAGCAACCCTCAGTTTGTTCTCTGTATTTTGTCTCCTTCTTTTTATATTTGTCTCCCTCTCTGTTTTTATATTATTTTTGCTTCCCTTCTCTTATGTTCATCTGTTTTGTGTCTTAAATTCCACATATGAGTGCAATCATACGATATTTGCCTTTCTATGATTGACTTATTTTGCTTAGCATAATATACTATAGTTCCATCCACATTGTTGCAAATAGCAAGATTTCATTCTTTTTGATTTCCAGGTAATATTCCATTGTACATATACACCACATCTTCTTTATCCATTCATCAGTCGATGGACATTTGGGCTCCTTCCATAGTTTGGTTATTGTCAATAGTGCTGCAATAAGCATTGGGGTGCATGTGCCCCTTCAAAACAGCATGCTTGTATCCTTTGGATAAATACCTAGTAGTGCAATTGTTGGGTCATAGGGTAGTTCTATTTTTGATTTTTTGAGGCACCTCCATACGGTTTTCCAGACTAGCTGTACTAGTTTGCATTCCCACCAGTGTGCAAAAGGGTTCCTCTTTCTCTGCATTCTCACCAACATCTGTTGTTGTCTGAGTTGTTAATTTTAGCCACTCTCACCAGTGTTAGGTGGTATCTCAGTGTGGCTTTGGTTTGTATTTCCCTGATGATGAGTGATGTTGAACATCTTTTCATGAGTCTGTTGGCAATCTGGATATCTTCTTTGGAAAAGTATCTATTCATGTCTTTTGCCCATTTCTTTGCTGGATTATTTGTGTTTTGGGGTGTTGATTTTGATACGTTCTTTATAGATTTTAGATACAAAGATTTATCTGATATATGGTTTGCAAATATCTTCTCCCATTCTGTCAGTTACCTTTTAGTTTTGTGGATTGTTTCCCTCGCTGTGCACAAGCTTTTTATGTTGATGAGGTACCAACAGTTCATTTTTGCTTTTGTTTCCTGGAGACAAGTCAAGTAAGAAGTTGATGCGGCTGAGATCAAAAAGGTTGTTGCCTATTTTCTCTTCTAGGATTTTGATGGCTTCCTGTCTTATGTTTAGGTCTTTCATCCATTTCGAGTTTATTTTTGTGTGTGGTGTAAGAAAGTGGTCTGCATGTCACTGTCCAGTTTTCCCAACACCATTTGCTGAAAAGACTGTCTTTTTTCCATTGGATATTCTTTCCTGCTTTGTGAAAGATTAGTTGGCCATATGTTTGGAGGACCATTTCTCGGTTCTCTGTTCTGTTCCATTGATGGTGTGTGTCTGTTTTTGTGCCGGTAGCATACTGTCTTGATGATTACAACTTTGTAATATGTCTTGGAGTCCGGGAGTGTGATGCCTCCAGCTTTGGTTTTCTTTTTCAGAATTGCTTTGTCTATTTGGGGTCTTTTCTGGTTCCACACAAATTTTAGGATTGTTTGTTCTAGCTCTGTGAAGAATGCTGGTGTTATTTTGATAGGGATTGCATTGAATATGTAGATTGCTTTGGGTAATATTGACTCATTTTCATTTTATACATTGGTAAAAACAAAAAACAAAAAACAAAACCAGGCAAGTGACATGAATCATGCGGCTGATACAGTGCCCAGGGGGTGGCGCCAGCACCAGAATTTGTGTGTCCTGTACCCAGTCCCACGGTAGCTTCAGTGCTAGACTCAGACTCGGTGTTTATTTTTAAACCACTTGTGTCTGTTGGTGTCCTATCCCTTCTTGTTGCCACCTCTTCTCTCTTTGGGTTCTTCCCTTCTTACCTTGAGCTGTCTCTTTATAGATCTGTTGGGAAGGTCGTGCTGTGGTGAAATCACAGCACTGCACTCCTCACCTCTCTGCCAGTTTGGGTTATTTCTGCTCAGACACAGATTTGGCCAGCAGGGCTGTTGACAGTTATATGCTGAATTCATTTCAGGTTGTTCCCAAGCCTGGCCCACAAAAGGAAATCAAGCAAAAGATACTCTCGCTGTTTTTAGGAGGAACATTCTAGATGGCCTGAGAACAGAATGCTGGGCTTTAACTGCATGGACCTCCAGGGATGGGGATGGGTGTTTACATGCTTTATATTATTATATGAAATGATTTTTTGGAGCAGTTTTGGAGGGAAAAAGGAGTCACAAAAAGCAACTTGGGAGGGAGTGAATAAATTGAAGGAATAGTAGCTTGACTTACTTTCCTTTGATTATTGGGGGTTTTTGTCTATGTATTGACATGGTAAACCTAGTTCAGTCATGCCTCCTTCTTCTTCTCTGCTCACAAGTTGTGAGATCCAAGGGCCTACCTGAATTTGATAAACATTAGAGTAACTTGGATGATAGGGCTCTCCCTGAATGCTTTCTTAGTATCTCCTACGAGCCAAGGGGCATCCAGGACCTCTTTTACCTTCACTAACATGTTGTTCTGAACACCCGGCCCTCCTTGCTGTGAAAGCAGAGCACATTGAAACCTCCTCTGTTGGTTGTTTCTGTTGTCTGAAACCAGATCAAGGGAGCCAGATCTGCAGCCGGGATTGGGAAAAAGGAGTATAAGGGGCTATCTCCCTCCAAGGATCAGTGTCACCAAGGTGCCACTAAACTGCTGAGTTCCAGTGTTGCCAGGTTAAAAGAAGTTAAAGGAAATAGTGACATGAGACTAACATAGTGTTGGATGGGTCCTGAAAAATGAAACAACTTATTGCAAAGTTTGGTATGAGAGGAAATAAAGTATTAAGTGAGGAAGGGGTTACGAATGTGGCTTCTTATATTGATTCTCTGATTATGATTTATAATTTAGTATCAGCATCAGGGAGGGAGGGAAACCCAAACCAGATGAAAAACAAGATAAACATGCATAATGGGAAAAGCAACAAATTGACAGTGGGGACACTGGGCTATTGTCCCTTTCCACCATGGGCAGCTATGTAGCTTTGGGAAAGTCACTTAACCTCCCTATATCTCTACTGAAGAAAATTACGGCAGAGCCTAAACTGCTTACTGCAGAAAGTTGATTTGGGGATCAAATGAAATAAAATACATGAAAGCATTTTGTAAGCTGGAAAGTACTATCCAAATATCAGGGCTTATTATTCTTTCTTAATCCTGCCATTCCACTGCCCTCTCATCTCAAAGAACAGAAAAATGTTGGCACAGGATAATTTTCACAGTTTAGAAGGAGGGGTAAGTTGTTGCCTTTGCACCCTTCACTGCTAACATCTGTCACCCCCAGCTCTGACAGCTGCTTCGAAGTTTGTACTATGAATGCCTCAAAACAGGGTTGGGTCAGCCTCCAATCCCTACTCTGTCATGCCCCAACCATATTAAAAAATTAACATCTCTTCACTTTCCATATGCTTGGAAAGAGGCCATGAAGGAAAGCTCTTGATAATCTTTTTATCCTATTTTTCATTTGTTTGGGTTTTTCCCTTCCCCCACCCTGATATTAGCAAATTGTAAAATGTAACCAGAACACCAGTATGAGAAGCAGGATTTGCAACCCCTTCCCCACTTAATACTTTATTCTTTTGCACACTCAACTTTGCAGTGAATTGTTTCATTTCTTAGTACCCCATCCAAGAAAATTTCCCATTCAGTAATGTTAATAATAATATATTTTTAAACCTTGACTTAAAATTATAGTAAGTGCCAAGAGGCTCTAGTTGCTATTTTGTTGAAATAATATCAGGTTTCCTGTGATGCTTTACATAGCTGTCATCTCTGTGATATGATACGTCCATGATTTATTGACCTACTAAAAGTGCTGTCATTGACTTGTCATAATAAACTTTTCCTAAAATATTAAAGTGTGGAACATTGAGTAATAGCTCAAACCAGTACAGAGCCTTGATTTGGTTGTGGATTTGGATTTGGTGGCCTGAAGTTCATCTTTTATGCCTTGAAAATGAAAACTCTGCCTTGTCCCCGCTCTCACTTTTACTCTCCTCCCCCCAGGGTTAGTTGTCAGTAAAGAGATTGGCAGAAAGGAAGGGACAGCATGTGAGAAACTCTGAACATGAAGGACTGACCATAAGCTTCAGCCCAATGGTCACTACTGTGTCTGAAAAGGCTTTCAGAGAAGTTAAACACCATGATCCTTGTCCAATTGACTTGCCTTTGTGAACAGATAATTGTATCCACTATGGTGGGGTGGTGGTAGGGGTTCATTTTTTTCAGGAAGGGAAAGATATCCATCCCTGGAATCCGAGTTTATTATCCATGGATAGGGAAGCGAGGAGAAATTTAAAACTGGGGAATCTCCAAGCACAACTGAGACACATGGAAGGCTTGTAGTAGAGTCTGTCTCCCTTTCAGGGAGCTACACCTCTGATTCTGGCATGCCAGTTGGCTAGTCCTCTTGACTCTGGTACTGAAAGAGGTTGATCCTAGTGATCTGACCACGATTATCTCCTTAGGTTCAGCTGGCCGTTCAGATTATGCTGTGGGGAGGGGATAGGGCTAGGAGATATTCCCCATGAAATATACATGTATTTACTTTGGAGCTTTAGGGAGCCCATGTTATCTAATCCATTTGTCATGAAGTAAGACCCATTTGTAAAGGTATGAGTCTTAGATTCATGGAGTCTAGGAGAGGGGGGTTAGGGTGGGAGATAAGGAAACAAGGGAGATAAAGGGAATAATGAGGAAAGCTGAAGAGAAGTGACATAGTACAAATGAGAAAGTCAAGTGGTAAAACACAATCTCAAAGAAGGAAATGCAATGAAGCATTTATGGGTATTTAATCTTATAAATATATGTGTGCAAACATATATGATTAAAACCCTAACAGATTAACTGTCACCAAACTGCTGTTGAGGCTCCAACTTGAATTTAGTCTTTTGACCAGATCAAATTTTATATGAAATATTTAAAATGTTTTCTTTTCTTTATGCACAGAAATTGGGTGAGAAATTATTAAAAATCTGGAAGATTTTTCAGAGGGAAGGTGGATAGGAGGATACATGAAATAGATACAGGGAATTAGAGTACACTTAACTGTGATGAGCACTGAGTTATGTATAGAATTGTTGAATCAAAAACAAATCTGGCAAAATTTTAAATCCTTTGTAGTAATAATGTTTTAATTGAGGAAAAACAAATTTTTAAAAGAAACAAAATGCATATCTGTAACAATATATAAAATACATATCTTTATAATTCTATTGCAGCTTAAATTCATTTTGTCAGGTTAGAAGCATAAATATATAAATGTACCTAAATATTTGGAGAATTTTAAATGCTCACAAAATGGCCATGCTTGGTTCATCTGGAGATGTGAAGGTCTGAATAAGGCTCCAAAAACAAAAAAGGACTATTCCTATAATATGCACAACCCAGATTTCCTTACTGACAGATGAAATGGTCAAGGTTCAGAGTAGGAGACATAAAATTTATGTAGAGAAAATTCCTGTGTTTTAATTTTAGGAAACCAAAAATGTACTTTGGGAAGACTTCTGATTCTGTTGTTGTTATGATTTCACATTTCTAGATAAACAAGAAAGGGTACAGAAGAAATTAACTCCCCTTATTCAACTAGCCCTTTAATTATTAATACATGGTGCTGTTAGTGCCATGGGACCCGAAATATTGAAGGTAGTTCAGTTATATTCTCCCAGAGTAGAATGCTAAGAGATCAGTCACTAAACCTACATCATGAAATTGTTCAGAGAATGAGATAAGAAAGTATTTGAGGGAAATGGATGGAGGGCTTTAAATGGCTCTATAAATATAAAATATAATATTTCAGGTACTGCAAATATACCAGATATAGTTATCTCATGGCTACTTGAGATCTTACGCTGCTTGAGAATAGGCATGAGTTAATCAGACAGCAAGACTGTAGGGTCCAGATGATGCACTAGGCACTGTGAGGAGACTTTCATTTTTTCTTTCTCGTGCAACAAGTATTTTTTGAGCCAGTATCTTCTAGGTCCTCTGGTAAGCACAGCCAATACAGCAGTAAACAAGTCTTCAGAGTGTTCATGGTGTTTACATTCTAGCAGAAAGGACTGTTTTTAGACCTCAAACCTCCAACCTTGGAAGCTGGATTGGAATGAAAAGGAACATATCTAAAAGAGCAAATACAAGACAGTATTTCACAAAAAGTATATATGTTTGGACACTCAAAACTTTTGCATAGCGGAAATCCAGGAGCTATGGAAAACTTTGAAAAGAGATCGAGTGTTTCTGGCCTGGAAAGATAGGTGAGGTTAGGAAATAAAGAGGCAAGGAGTTCTTGACAGGGGGAACATCAGTGGACAGGGATAAGGATCAAAGAGTCTGTGTCCTCTTTATACTCAGCAGGTCTGGTTCTATGCCAGGGACTTGATGGGCATCCTTCAGGGGTGGCAGCCTTCTCTGCTCCTTCTCGAGCTCCTGCACACCTCTTATTGTTGACAGAATGAGGGAGAGCCTGGCTTACAGCACATGTTAACATTGGCAATATTCATGCAGGCTGACACACTAAGGGGTTGCCTTTACCCTTAGTTGAAATCAATCCCTTGTTGACAGAACTGTTTCTTAGAGCTGAAATGTAGGAGGTACCATGGGTCTCATGTTGCTCTCCCCTGGAAAAGTTGGTGAGAAACCAGTGCTGGACTTGTGACTCACATGGAGCCTGGCGTAGGACACAGGGAGTTTGATCTGGCTTATTCAGGAAGCCGATTGATTGGGCCTCAGATAAACCAAACATAAAATGCAAATCCCTATGCTCTTCTAAGGTTGTCTATCTCAAGACTAAATTTAAGGTTTAAAGGAGTGTTTTCCCTGGAGGCAGGACTAGGAAGGGAAGAGGCTATATAGGGGAAAACATGTCATTTCTTCATTTTTTTTTCCAAGGGCCTTCACATGGTAAAAGGATTTGTAGGTCCAAATAGAAACAGAGAAAAACACGATTAGTTTAGAGAAAGTCAGTCAAAGCCTTTGTTTGCTGTTATGGAAACCAAACAACTGCTGGATTGAATGATACTAATATTATATTTTTATTTTTCAACTGTTCTTAGAAACTGTGGAGACACAGCTTAAGTTTATAGTCTTAGATTAATTCCATAGTCTGCATAATCAGTAGGAAAAAATTAACTACATCAGAGAAAGTCCTAACACCCTAAAAGGGAATGCATGGGATCTATGCAAACAATCACAGAAAAATAAGCTTTACATTAAAAAGAATCCAATAAAAAACGTAAAGGGTAAAGCTACAAATTCAGTACTGCACAGTGGCTTCATGAAGGACAAGCGTGTGTCTTCCAAGGAGGTCTGGTGAGTCTTTGCAATACAGCAGGAGCTTTTGTACTTGCTATACTTTAACGTAAAATGCAGTATATAAAGAGAAGCAGTTAGGAAGAAGTGTTTGTTAAAAATAGGTGAGGGAAATGACTGAACAAATCAATAAATGGGGGAGAAATGGGCAAATCTTCCTTATTTTTTTTCTTTTTTTTTATTTATTTTTTTTTATTTATATATGAAATTTATTGTCAAATTGGTTTCCATACAACACCCAGTGCTCATCCCAAAAGGTGCCCTCCTCAATACCCATCACCCACCCTCTCCTCCCTCCCACCCCCCATCAACCCTCAGTTTGCTCTCAGTTCTCAACAGTCTCTTATGCTTTGGCTCTCTCCCACTCTAACCTCTTTTTTTTTTTTTTTTCCTTCCCCTCCCCCATGGGTTCCTGTTCAGTTTCTCAGGATCCACATAAGAGTGAAACCATATGGTATCTGTCTTTCTCTGTATGGCTTATTTCACTTAGCATCACACTCTCCAGTTCCATCCATGTTGCTACAAAAGGCCATATTTCATTTTTTTCTCATTGCCATGTAGTATTCCATAGTGTATATAAACCACAATTTCTTTATCCATTCATCAGTTGATGGACATTTAGGCTCTTTCCATAATTTGGCTATTGTTGAGAGTGCTGCTATGAACATTGGGGTACAAGTGCCCCTATGCATCAGTACTCCTGTGTCCCTTGGATAAATTCCTAGCAGTGCTATTGCTGGGTCATAGGGTAGGTCTATTTTTAATTTTCTGAGGAACCTCCACACTGCTTTCCAGAGTGGCTGCACCAATTTGCATTCCCACCAACAGTGCAAGAGGGTTCCCGTTTCTCCACATCCTCTCCAGCATCTAGAGTCTCCTGATTTGTTCATTTTGGCCACTCTGACTGGCGTGAGGTGATATCTGAGTGTGGTTTTGATTTGTATTTCCCTGATAAGGAGCGACGCTGAACATCTTTTCATGTGCCTGTTGGCCATCCGGATGTCTTCTTTAGAGAAGTGTCTATTCATGTTTTCTGCCCATTTCTTCACTGGGTTATTTGCTTTTCGGGTGTGGAGTTTGGTGAGCTCTTTATAGATTTTGGAGACTAGCCCTTTGTCCGATATGTCATTTGCAAATATCTTTTCCCATTCCGTTGGTTGCCTTTTAGTTTTGTTGGTTGTTTCCTTTGCTGTGCAGAAGCTTTTTATCTTCATAAGGTCCCAGTGATTCACTTTTGCTTTTAATTCCCTTGCCTTTGGGGATGTGTCGAGTAAGAGATTGCTACGGCTGAGGTCAGAGAGGTCTTTTCCTGCTTTCTCCTCTAGGGTTTTGATGGTTTCCTGTCTCACATTCAGGTCCTTTATCCATTTTGAGTTTATTTTTGTGAATGGTGTGAGAAAGTGGTCTAGTTTCAACCTTCTGCATGTTGCTGTCCAGTTCTCCCAGCACCATTTGTTAAAGAGACTGTCTTTTTTCCATTGGATGTTCTTTCCTGCTTTGTCAAAGATGAGTTGGCCATACGTTTGTGGGTCTAGTTCTGGGGTTTCTATTCTATTCCATTGGTCTATGTGTCTGTTTTGGTGCCAATACCATGCTGTCTTGATGATGACAGCTTTGTAGTAGAGGCTAAAGTCTGGGATTGTGATGCCTCCTGCTTTGGTCTTCTTCTTCAAAATTACTTTGGCTATTCGGGGCCTTTTGTGGTTCCATATGAATTTTAGGATTGCTTGTTCTAGTTTCGAGAAGAATGCTGGTGCAATTTTGATTGGGATTGCATTGAATGTGTAGATAGCTTTGGGTAGTATTGACATTTTGACAATATTTATTCTTCCAATCCATGAGCAGGGAATGTCTTTCCATTTCTTTAAATCTTCTTCAATTACCTTCATAAGCTTTCTATAGTTTTCAGCATACAGATCCTTTACATCTTTGGTTAGATTTATTCCTAGGTATTTTATGCTTCTTGGTGCAATTGTGAATGGGATCAGTTTCCTTATTTGTCTTTCTGTTGCTTCATTGTTAGTGTATAAGAATGCAACTGATTTCTGTACATTGATTTTGTATCCTGCAACTTTGCTGAATTCATGTATCAGTTCTAGCAGACTTTTGGTGGAGTCTGTCGGATTTTCCATGTATAATATCATGTCATCTGCAAAAAGCGAAAGCTTGACTTCATCTTTGCCAATTTGGATGCCTTTGATTTCCTTTTGTTGTCTGATTGCTGATGCTAGAACTTCCAGCACTATGTTAAACAACAGCGGTGAGAGTGGGCATCCCTGTCGTGTTCCTGATCTCAGGGAAAAAGCTCTCAGTTTTTCCCCATTGAGGATGATAGCTGTGGGCTTTTCATAAATGGCTTTGATGATCTTTAAGTATGTTCCTTCTATCCCGACTTTCTCAAGGGTTTTTATTAAGAAAGGGTGCTGGATTTTGTCAAAGGCCTTTTCTGCATCGATTGACAGGATCATATGGTTCTTCTCTTTTTTTTTGTTAATGTGATGTATCACGTTGATTGATTTGCGAATGTTGAACCAGCCCTGCATCCCAGGAATGAATCCCACTTGATCATGGTGAATAATTCTTTTTATATGCCGTTGAATTCGATTTGCTAGTATCTTATTGAGAATTTTGGCATCCATATTCATCAGGGATATTGGCCTGTAGTTCTCTTTTTTTACTGGGTCTCTGTCTGGTTTAGGAATCAAAGGAATACTGGCTTCATAGAATGAGTCTGGAAGTTTTCCTTCCCTTTCTATTTCTTGGAATAGCTTGAGAAGGATAGGTATTATCTCTGCTTTAAACGTCTGGTAGAACTCCCCTGGGAAGCCATCTGGTCCTGGACTCTTATTTGTTGGGAGATTTTTGATAACCGATTCAATTTCTTCGCTGGTTATGGGTCTGTTCAAGCATTCTATTTCCTCCTGATTGAGTTTTGGAAGAGTGTGGGTGTTCAGGAATTTGTCCATTTCTTCCAGGTTGTCCAATTTGTTGCCATATAATTTTTCATAGTATTCCCTGATAATTGTTTGTATCTCTGAGGGATTGGTTGTAATCATTCCATTTTCATTCATGATTTTATCTATTTGGGTCATCTCCCGTTTCTTTTTGAGAAGCCTGGCTAGAGGTTTGTCAATTTTGTTTATTTTTTCAAAAAACCAACTCTTGGTTTCGTTGATCTGCTCTACAGTTTTTTTAGATTCTATATTGTTTATTTCTGCTCTGATCTTTATTATTTCTCTTCTTCTGCTGGGTTTAGGCTGCCTTTGCTGTTCTGCTTCTATTTCCTTTAGGTGTGCTGTTAGATTTTGTATTTGGGATTTTTCTTGTTTCTTGAGATAGGCCTGGATTGCAATGTATTTTCCTCTCAGGACTGCCTTCGCTGCGTCCCAAAGCGTTTGGATTGTTGTATTTTCATTTTCGTTTGTTTCCATATATTTTTTAATTTCTTCTCGAATTGCCTGGTTGACCCACTCATTCGTTAGTAGGGTGTTCTTTAACCTCCATGCTTTTGGAGGTTTTCCAGACTTTTTTCTGTGGTTGATTTCAAGCTTCATAGCATTGTGGTCTGAAAGTATGCATGGTATGATTTCAATTCTTGTAAACTTATGAAGGGCTGTTTTGTGACCCAGTATATGATCTATCTTGGAGAATGTTCCATGTGCACTCGAGAAGAAAGTATATTCTGTTGCTTTGGGATGCAGAGTTCTAAATATATCTGTCAAGTCCATCTGATCCAATGTATCATTCAGGGCCCTTGTTTCTTTATTGACCGTGTGTCTAGATGATCTATCCATTTCTGTAAGTGGGGTGTTAAAGTCCCCTGCAATGACCACATTCTTATCAATAAGGTTGCTTGTGTTTATGAGTAATTGTTTTATATATTTGGGCGCTCCGGTATTCAGCGCATAGACATTTATAATTGTTAGCTCTTCCTGATGGATAGACCTTGTCACTATTATATAATGTCCTTCTTCATCTCTTGTTACAGCCTTTAATTTAAAGTCTAGTTTGTCGGATATAAATATGGCTACTGCAGCTTTCTTTTGGCTTCCAGTAGCATGATAAATAGTTCTCCATCCCCTCACTCTCAATCTAAAGGTGTCCTCAGGTCTAAAATGAGTCTCTTGTAGACAGCAAATAGATGGGTCTTGTTTTTTTTATCCATTCTGATACCCTATGTCTTTTGGTTGGCGCATTTAATCCATTTACATTCAGTGTTATTATAGAAAGATATGGGTTTCGAGTCATTGTGATGTCTGTATGTTTTATGCTTGTAGTGATGTCTCTGATACTTTGTCTCACAGGGTCCCCCTTAGGATCTCTTGTAGGGCTGGTTTAGTGGTGACAAATTCCTTCAGTTTTTGTTTGTTTGGGAAGACCTTTATCTCTCCTTCTATTCTAAATGACAGGCTTGCTGGATAAAGGATTCTCGGCTGCATATTTTTTCTGTCTAGCACACTGAAAATCTCGTGCCAACTCTTTCTGGCCTGCCAAGTTTCAAAAGAGAGATCAGTCATGAGTCTTATAGGTCTCCCTTTATATGTGGGGGCACGTTTACCCCTTGCTGCTTTCAGAATTTTCTCTTTATCCTTGTATTTTGCCAGTTTCACTATGATATGTCGTGCAGAAGATCGATTCAAGTTACGTCTGAAGGGAGTTCTCTGTGCCTCTTGGATTTCAATGCCTTTTTCCTTCCCCAGTTCAGGGAAGTTCTCAGCTATTATTTCTTCAAGTACCCCTTCAGCACCTTTCCCTCTCTCTTCCTCCTCTGGGATACCAATTATGCGTATATTATTTCTTTTTAGTGTATCACTTAGTTCTCTAATTTTCCCCTCATACTCCTGGATTTTTTTATCTCTCTTTTTCTCAGCTTCCTCTTTTTCCATAACTTTATCTTCTAGTTCACCTATTCTCTCCTCTGCCTCTTCAATCCGAGCCGTGGTGGTTTCCATTTTGTTATGCATTTCGTTTAAAGCGTTTTTCAGCTCCTCGTGCCTGTTCCTTAGTCCCTTGATCTCTGTAGCAAGAGATTCTCTGCTGTCAGCTATACTGTTTTCAAGCCCAGCGATTAATTTTATGACTATTATTCTAAATTCACTTTCTGTTATAATATTTAAATCCTTTTTGATCAGCTCATTAGCTGTTGTTATTTCCTGGAGATTCTTCTGAGGGGAATTCTTCCGCTTGGTCATTTTGGATAGTCCCTGGCGTGGTGAGGACCTGCAGGGCACTTCCCCTGTGCTGTGGTGTATAACTGGAGTTGGTGGGCGGGGCCGCAGTCCGACCTGATGTCTGCCCCCAGCCCACCGCTGTGTCCACAGTCAGACTGGTGCGTGCCTTCTCTTCCCCTCTCCTAGGGGCTGGATTCACTGTGGGGTGGGGTGGCCTGTCTGGGCTACTTGCACACTGCCAGGCTTGTGATGCTGGGGATCTGGCGTCTTAGCTGGGGTGGGTAGGCAAGGTGCACAGGGGCAGGAGGGGCAGGCTTAGCTTGCTTCTCCTTAGGTGATCCACTTCAGGAGGGGCCCTGTGGCAGCAGGAGGGAGTCAGATCCGCTGCCAGAGGTTTGGCTCCGCAGAAGCGCAGAGTTGGGTGTTTGCGCGGAGCGAGCAAGTTCCCTTGCAGGAACTGGTTCTCTTTGGGATTTTGGCTGGGGGATGGGCGGGGAAGATGGCGCTGGCGAGCGCCTTTGTTCCCCACCAAACTGAGCTCTGTCGTCCGGGGGCTCAGTAGCTTTCCTTCCCTTTGTCCTCCAGCCTTCCCGCTTTCTGAGCAGAGCTGGTAACTTATGACCTCCCAGCCGCTAAGTCGCGCTTGCTGTCGGAACACAGTCCGTCAGGCCCCTCCGCTTTTTGCAAGCCAGACTTGGGGGCTCTGCTTGGCCGGCGAGCCGCCCCTCCGCCCCGGCTCCCTCCCGCCAGTCCGTGGAGCGCGCACCGCCTGGCCGCCCTTCCTACCCTCTTCCGTGGGCCTCTCGTCTGCGCTTGGCTCCGGCGACTCCGTTCTGCTAATCCTCTGGTGGTTTTCTGGGTTATTTAGGCAGGTGTAGGTGGAATCTAAGTGATCAGCAGGACGCGCGGTGAGCCCAGTGTCCTCCTACGCCGCCATCTTCCCCAAATCTTCCTTAAAGAAGAAATCCAAGTCATGTAAGTAGATACCCCCTCTCCAGGAGATGGAAGTTAATTCCTTCCTCCTTCTCGAGTGGGAATTGGATGTAGTGACTTACTTCCAAAGAACAGAGCCTAGGAAAGGAGAAATAGTACCTTTACAGTGGAGAAACCTGGCAGACACCACCTGAACCAAATGATCAAGGTGAGAATCATGGTAATAAATTATGTTGGTATCCTTATGGCTTCTTATTTGATGCAGTGGGAAGGGTATTTCACCTCTATACTATTTTTTCTAAAAGTCAAGAACCATGGTCTTGTCATGAGAAAACATCAGACAAGCTGAGGAGTGTTGTATAAAATACCTAGCCAGTATTTCTCCAAACTGTGAAGGTCATGGGAAACAAGGAGACTGAATGACTGTCACAGATCACAAGGGACTAAGGAGGCGTGGCTAAATGAAAAATGGTATTCTGGATTGGCTCCTGGAACAGAAAGATTACATTAGTGGAAACACTGGTGAAGTCCAAATGAAGTGTGGAGTTTAGTTAGTAGTAACGTACCAATGTTGACTTTTTAGTTTTGACAAGTGTATTATGGTGAGGTGAGAATGTTAACTTTAGGGGAAAGGGGGTGAAGGGTGTATAGGAACTCTCTTATATGTTTGCAGTTTTTCTGTAAATCTAGAGTTATTTCAAACAATTACTGCTTTTTCTTTTCTCTTTTATCTTTTCTCCACCCTAGATTCTGTGAATGTAGGACTTATACCTATATCCAATTTCCCTGTGTCATGGTAAGAGAGTGTTCTCTTAAAAACACTAAAAAGAGACAGTAAATATTTGTCCCTCCCCCCAAAAACTCTTTGTCCTTTTATTTTCTGGCTTTTTCTTTGGTGCCACGAGATTCCAATATATTTATAAAATTCTTAAGCTATCTTTATTCATAAAGTCATAAAAAAGTAATTTTTTAAAAAAATCTGAAAAAGAAGTGATAATACTCCCCAAGATTTTTTTTTTTTAATTTTTTTTTCAACGTTTATTTATTTTTGGGACAGAGAGAGACAGAGCATGAACGGGGGAGGGGCAGAGAGAGAGGGAGACACAGAATCGGAAACAGGCTCCAGGCTCTGAGCCATCAGCCCAGAGCCCGACGCGGGGCTGAACTCATGGACCGCGAGATCGTGACCTGGCTGAAGTCGGACGCTTAACCGACTGCGCCACCCAGGCGCCCCAATACTCCCCAAGATTTGATTCAAAGGACTATAAATAGCTAGATTATCAAGTAAAGATATATTTAAAGTGAAATACCAACTATATCTTGAAATGCCTCTAATCCTCGAAGTTCTCTTACAAAACTCTACATCCTGAGAATAATATGTCAGAACTTCCAAGCAAAGGACAAAGGATCAAAGATGCATTTTTCTTCTTATTTAAGGGTCTTCTTTCATTTTACTTTAGGGCCCCGGGGTAGCCTCTCAGCTTAAGCCCAGTATTCACCAATCACTTGCTAATAACTAGAGCTGAAAGAGGGCTCTGCCCTAATGCCATTATGTTCAAGAGCCATGATTGATTGTGTTATAGTATGTTTTTGAAACCTAATTACTGTCTGAGTGAGTATCTGAACTCATTAATCTTTAGTCCTGTAAATAAGTAAAATTGACTAAATAACTGGATTTCTCTAATGATGGCTTAGGTTATCTTTGGACCTACTGCCTTGCCCTACCCTCTTCAGGGCAGCAAATTATTTTGCTTAATGGTAATTGCTCCCCAGCTTTGAAATCAATTTGTAAAAGTCGGCTTATAAAACAATTTTCCATGTTGCCCTGTGATTGCTTGGTCCCTACTCTATCTTTGTGGTATAATGAGGACATCCTGTGATGTGTTCACAAACCATTGTGTTTTCTGATGACCCTCCTTTGTGAGGAGGGTCACATCACTTAATGAGATAAGAGGCTATGTATATGTGGAAGGGGGTAGGTTGGAAGAGTGATTTTATTTTCACCTTACTACCTCTACCTTGGTTCTTTTCTCCCCACCAAAATAGAAAACAATTTCATGTAGCGTGGCTTATTCCATATACTGTAAATAATGTAATAATCAATAAAGATGATTCCTTTCTTCTTCAATATCCAGCTGCAGCATAACTAGGGTGTGGAGTTTCTATATATTCTTCCTTCTCTGTTTTTTTTTTTTTTAATGTTTTCCTCCTTGTTACCATTTTATTATCCATTAGAACTGTTCCCCAGATAGTAGCTTTAAGAGGAAGAGGATTAGGCAACATTCATATGCACCTTGGGACTTTTGCTTCCAGCCAGGGTGGGGTAACATGGACCAGATATGCTCTCCCCTTGAAACAATTAAATCAAAAAGCATATATGAAATCACAGTTTTCAATGCATTGGACATCAGGCATCCAAGGACAGAGATCCCTGAGAAATGAGGACACATGATTTGAGCCGCATAATTGCCACAACTTAGAGCCTTGGAAAGTTTATAGGCTATAGCACAGACAGAGAAAACATCCTGAATGAAGAGTTGAAGCTCAGAATCTGGGGAGACCATGTCAACTAGAGGTCATAGGACAGAATGCCAAAGAGTGAAATGCTACACAGAAAGAAAACTCTGGAAATCTGTAGAAGGTCCTCTTTGAATATTCAGCTGAATACTGATCAGCACATGTGTGTGAAGCAACTATCCAGGAGGAAAAAAGAATCACTCAGAAGGATTAGAGAAAACAGAATCTAACATTCACGCGAGGCAGGAAATAGTACCTGTTTCCACCAGTCAGATTGGAAAACTTCACAGTTCATTGGGCATTGGGTTTTGCTTCAGTAATGGGGAATAAATAGCTCTAGACTTAAGGCTACCTAACAAAGCTGAAAAGCAAGCCAGGCATGGACCAAATATTGTAAATAACTTAGTATCTCAAAACAAAGTACAAAAATATTTATAGGAATCAGAAAAACACCCAGCATGCAACAAAATAAATTCACAGTCCTTGATGTCCAATTAAAGATTACCAGGCATACTAAGAAACAGGAACATATGACCCATCTGAGTAGAAAACCAATTAATCAAAATCAACCAAGAACTGACAATGATGTTAGAATTCACAGACAAGGACACTAAAAGCAGTTGTTTTAACTTTAGTCCATATGTTCACGAAGCTAGAAGAAAGATTGAACAAAGTAAGTAGAGAATGCAAGATGTGAAAAAGACCCAAATCAAACTTTTAAAGATGAAAACTACAATGGCTGAGATGAAAAGGACATATGATGGGATTAACATCAGATTAGTCACTGCAGAGGAAAAGGTTGGTTAACTTGAAGACGCAGCAATAGAAAGCATCCCAAAGGAAAAACAGAGAAACAAAGCTCGAGAAAAAATGAAAAAGAGCATCAGTGAACTGTGAAACAATTTCAGTCAGCTTAATATACATGTTATTGGAGTTCTCAAAAGGGGAATGAGATGAGACATAAAAATATTTGAATGAATATCTTGAAGAATACTTGAAGAATATTTGAAGAAAACAAATAATCCAATTTAAAGGTGGGCAGTGGACCTGAAGAGACATTTTTCCAAAGAGAACACACTGATGACCAACAGACACATGAGAGGATGCCCAACATCATTAATAATCAAAGAAATGCAAATCAGAACCACAATGAGATATCACCTCACACCAGTCAGAGTGGCTGTTATCAAAAAGATGAGACACAGGGGCACCTGGGTGGCTCAGTCGTTTAAGCATCCAACTTCGGCTCTGGTCATGATCTCACAGTTCGTGAATTTGAGCCCTTCATTGGGCTGTCTGCTGTCAGCACAGAGCCTGCTATGGATCCTCTGTCTCCCTCTCTCTGTTCCTCCCCTGCTTACTCTCGCTGCCTCTCTCAAAAATAAATAAATAAATAAATAAATAAATAAATAAATAAATAAATAATACATAAATAAATAAATATTAAAAAATGAGAAACAAGTATTGGTGAGGATTACTGTACTGTAAGAAATGTTAAAGAATATCATTTAACAGAATATGATACCAGAGAGGGATATTGATCTATACTACATAATGAAAAGCATCAGAAACATGAACTACAGGTTTTTTTTATTAGCTACATCTCTTTCAAAGATAAGGGACTGTCTTAATAATAATAGTAGTACAGTATGGGGTTTATTTTATTATTATTTTTTTTTTGCTTAAAACAGTACAAATTTATTATTTTGTGGCTCTCATAGGTGAGAGTACAAGAGGGAGGCAGAGGAGAGAGATCAAGATAGATGGCCACGTGGGAAGGTCTGGGCCTGATGTTGTTGCTGGGCTTAGATGGAGGTAGGGGCCCTGAGCCCAGCCTGCAGGTGGGGTGGTCTCTGGAAGCTGGAAAGGGTGAGGAATCAGATTCTCATCCAGAGCCTCCTGAAGGAATGGAGGCTCATTGATACCTTGACTTTAGCCTTGTGAGACCCATTTCAGATCTCACCTACAAGAACAACGGTATTATCTAATTTCCATACAAAGGTGAATATTGAAGAAAAAAAATGAATTATTTTATAGAGGCCAGTGCAATTGTTTATTCTTATTAAGATATTAAGACTTTCAACGAAATCAGCTAAAATCTATTGTCATTTTCTTCAAAATTGTTCTCTAAATTCCCATTTATAGTCTTAGGTACTCTTTTGCGTAGTCTTGATAAATAAAGTATTTGAGTTCAAAAATCAACCAATCACTCAACCAACTGAATGACACACTCTGCAAACACACACATGAGTGAAAAACAAAAACAAAACGAGCCAAAAACAAAGCATTTAAAGTCTATAAGCAGTCACTTTTAACAATAGATGCAAATGGCTCGAATGAAATTTCTAGTATGTTATTTTTATCTTGCTAGTATTAAAATGAAGGAAAAAGATCAATGCCTAGGTTACTGGAGTCATATATCCTAATGGGTCATTTATTTCTTATATTTAAGTCCTTCCTCTTCAAAGATACTGGACGTATTATCCATAATCTGGAGTGGGATTCTTTAAATGTTATCATTAGAGGTATGTTCAACTGTAGTGTTTGAGACGTACCAATTATATTCTTTTGGAAGGTTGCATTAGAAATGCTGTGGCAGCATACACTTGTTTTGGAAGTGTAAGTTAGAAACACACACCAGAAATTACAGTATGGGGTTTATAACATATGTAGTAGTAAAATATATGACAAAAATAGCACAAAGGCCAGGAACGGAGAAATAGAAATGGAAACATACACATCATAAATCCATTCAAAAATTAACATTTACTGTTCAGTAAGTATTGCAAGTGCTGTTTACTGAGCATCTATTATGCATTCGACACTGTTCTAGCAGTTACACATACAGTGGAAGGCAGAATCGATAAGATCCCTGATTTCATGGATTGTACATTTCACCGAGTTGGCAGTTAACAGTACACAAATAAACAGGATAGTTACAGACTGTTTTAAGTGCCACAGAGGAAACAAATAGGATGCTATAATAGAGAATAACAAAGTGTATGGGAATAACTTAAGGTGATCAAGAAAGTTGTGTGTGACAAGGGTCATTTGAACTGAAACGCGAAGGATGAGAAGAAGCCAGCCCAGGTGAGAATCAAGGGAGAGGATCCCAGGTTGAGATAACTTATGAGCAAAGGCCCTGAAGGTGTGTAAGAACTCAACCAATTTTAGAAACTGACTGTCCAAGGGACAGTGTGGCTGAAGTATAGTGAGAGAGAGGGGTAGAGAGGTGAGAGATGGTACTAGGGTAGAGGTCGGATTATACAGGGTCTTGAAGTCTTGACCAGGGTTTTGGGGTTCATGCTGAGCACTATGGGAAACATGAAAGAGTTTCAGCAAGGGAGCAAGATGATCTGGTTTACCTTAAACAAAAGATAATTTTGCTGTAGGATGGAGAGTGAAAGGTAAGGAGCAGGAGTATAAAAAGGAGGCTAGTCACAAGGTTATTTCAGTGGTTGAGGCAAGAGATGATGGTGGTGGTATGAATAGACACAATGGCAGTAAGAAGAAATAAAGTAACTACATTAAATATGTATTTTGGAAGTAGAACTGGCAGGGCTTGATGACAGATATGGATGTGGGGACCAGAAAAGGAAGAATCTAGTAGCTGGGATTTGACCCAGCTCCATCTGAGTTCAAAACTTTGTGTTTTCAGTGCTGCCATTATTAGGTTGGATACTTACTATGAATGGTGTAACTCCCCAGTCATGAAAATATCATAAAGCATAAAACGATAGACTTTGCCATCAAGGATGAAAATAGCTGGCAATAAAAAAACATGTTAGCTAGAAACCAAATGATACCAATAAGTATTATAGAAGTTCAGAGGAAGAGGCAGCAGATGTAGACTCAGAAGAGTATGCTTTGACAGGGAAAGAGAGAACACTGTGTGGTGGGTGAGCAGTATTAGCAAAGATCTGGAAGTGGGGATTCCCACATGTTTTTAAAGGGATACTATCAAAACTACAATGGCACATTAGTAAACAAAAAACTCAAAGACAGTTGCCTTTGAATACGTAGCTAGAGGTAGAGTTGGTCAGCTTGGAATGATTGGATGGTAGAGCAAAACCTCTAAATGGCAACCTTCAGGTCGACCAGTTTGTCATTATTGTGGAGCTATTGATTAAAAATGGGGAATTCTCATACATTACATACACTGTAGCAATCATTTTGTTTGTTTTTTGAGAGAGAGAGAGAGAGTGAAAGTGCAGGAGTGTGCATTGCAAGTGGGGGAGGGGCAGAGAGAGAGGGGGAAAGAGAAAATCCCAAGCAGGTTCTACACTGTTAGTGGGGAGCCCCATATGGGGCTTGATCTCACAAACCGTGAGATCGTGACCTGAGCCAAAATCAAGACTCACGTGCTTAACTGACTGAGCCATCCAGGTGTCCTACATAGCAATCATTTTAAATAAAAATTAGGGGTAGCAGGGTTTCATGTCTCAACTAACCTGAGACAAATGGTGAAAGCAGAATTTGGAATTGTCCATTGTCGGGTTTCTACCACTTAATAGAAATGAAAGGCATCTTTTTTTCTCTCCCCACTTTTCCTGCTTAACCTTCTTCTTTAAATAAGAACATACTACTGGTTTTTCTGACTATAGGAGTCATTTGTGATCTGTAATGGTTGGACTTTATTGAGAGCATTGTCAGAATGTACAGATACTGTAAATGGCAGCATCTCTGCCCATGGAGAGTTTTCTGAAACATGGAACAGACTCCAAAGCACCAAAAGTTAACCCATTTGGGTGACTCCTAAGATTGGTCCTATGGAAAGCAGCCCCAACTTTACCAACCTTACGGCGTCATGGAGGGAATCCACAGCAAATGGCCCACTGGAATCCTTTGGTTCTGTAACCAAAAGGTGGTCATTGCCAATCTCAGGCCCCAACTTCAAGACTGGAGGTCTGAAATTCATAATTTATAAGCTCAGTGGCAAATTACTTCCAACTGAACCTTTCTCAGTAAAACCCTCACCTCTGTCCATGTGTTTCCAGCTGTGCAGTAAGAAGAAATGAATCATTTCTGAAAAAATAACAATTGAATCAAGCCCTGTTTCTTCTTTCCAGACCGAACTCCAAACTGTGTTCGAATGAGGGATAGCTGGCAGCAGTGAACTTCCTCTTCATCTCTGCTTGCATCCCACTTCTGGTAGTTTGAGCTTGTCTGGGTTCTCAATACTTTTTTTTAACCTATAAATCATTGGGCAAGTGTTATTCGCAGTTACACTCTGGCTGTGTGCATGTGCACACACACACACACACACACGTTTCATAATTCCTGGACAATGCACTCAGTCTAATCAAGTAATTCCTACTTTGTCAAGTCATTTATTTTGGGAACATTTACACTTTGGAAATTGCGTGTTGTTGTTGTTGCTTTTTAACTTTATGACCGGCTTGACGATAGCAGATGGAGATACAGAGATAGCATTTTGGCTTTCAAAACTAAGCAATAATATTAGCTCTATACAGCCAAAATATTAGAGCACATGAGTAAAAGAAGGTATCTCCAAGTTGTTTGTTTTGCATGCAAACTTCTCCCCTACAAGGTAGATATGTTTAAATTTCTGTCTTGCTAGAGATGATAACACAAATTTCTGACATTTGATTGATATCACCTTTGGGGCCACAGTTTTAAGAGAGCACAGTGTTCATCTAATCCATTATAGAATATAAGCTGCTTCTTTTGGGGAGAAGGCTGGTTCACTTGTAATTGTTAATCCCCCTGCTGAGATCTGGGTATGTTAAAAAAGGAGGAAGAAGTCACTCTTTGGACATAATTGGGGATCTAATCTTCTATAAAAATCTTCCACTTGAGTGATACTCACCTGCTCCTGGCCCTTGGTGATACCTTGGGCTTTTTCACCTCTGCATGTTTGCTTACCCAAGTGCATTACTTAGGACCTTCTGTTCCTCTCCACCTTCTCTCATTGATTCCACCCAGCCTTCCAGCCCAGTGAAAACCCCACTGCCTTGGCAGGGGCCCCTGAGCACACCAAACTGACTTGATGGCTTTCTCTTTTGAGGTCTCTACTTTGGCCCCTTGCCGCTTTCGATTGTTTATCTTCTCATGTTAGTCTATCCAATTTCCCAACTAGATGTGGATAGATGAATATCAAAGATGTTTAGACAGGTGATCATCTACTCCAAATTCTCAGTCTTTGGACTCCCGAACCAGTACTCTTTTGGCTTTCATGCTATTCCTTATTAATTTTACCACACCTACTGACTTTTGAGGGCAATGATTTATTCATTTATCAAGTCATTAGTTATTCATCATTAAGCAGATATTCATTGAGTGTCTACTGGATGCCAGTTTCCATCCTAGGCACTGGAAATACAGTAGTGCCCTTGAGAGAGTGACATTGTCCTCTCTCTTAAGGAGCATGCATTTTAGTGGAGGACACAGAAAAGACACAAGTAAGGAAACAGTAATTTTAGAAATTGACAGTGCTACCTATAAAGCAAGAGGATAAGCAGGGTGATAGACTAGAGAGAGGCGGTGGTGTGGGAAGGCTGTTACATTAGCTAGGGCAGTCAGCAGAGGCCTCTCTGAGATGGCACTTGATCTGAGATCTGAGTGATGAGCTGTGGTTGGTCTTGGGGAGATCTGGGAGAAGAGTGTTCCATGCAGAGTAAAGAGCAAGTGCTAAGGACCTACGTCAGAATGAGGTTGGTGTTTTAGAGGAGAAAAGTATCAGTGTGGCTGGAGTGGGGACCAGTAAGAAGTGGGGCAGAAGTGGGGAGATGTCAGGTGGGATGGGGTCAGAGCATGACCTTTGTAGGCCAAGTGAAGAGTTTGCAGTTCATTGCCTGAGGAAGTGGGAAGCCCTGGAGGGCTTGATGTAGGGAAGTGACATTATATAGGAGTCACATTTGAAGCCTATCACTCTAACTGTCAGCGGGGAGTTTTTTCCTTTTCTTTCTTTTATTCTTTGTCTTGCTTTTCCTTTTTGGGGGGTGTACACACCTTAACTTCCCGGCTGCATGAATTTTTACATATGAATATACCCATGTAACTACATCCACAGTAAGATACAGAAGAATTCCAGCACACCCCAAAGAGCTTTTTCATGCTCTGCTCAGTCATTACTTTCACCACTGTTGGGATGACTTCTGCTACCACAGATTAGTTTTGCCTATTCTTGAACAAAATACAAATGAAATCATATAATAGCATGCACTCTTTTGTGTCTGGGACTTATTACCATGTAATATTCTCTGGAATGAATATCCTACAGTTTGATTTACTATTGATGGACCTTTGGGATGTTTCCAGTTGGGGCTATTTGAATAAAGATTCTATGAACATCCTTGTACATGCGTTTTGGTGGACACGTGTGCCCATTTAGGTCGGATATAAACCCAGGAGTGATATTGCTGGGTCTTGATTTATGTATTTAGTAGATACCATCAAACTGTTTTCCAAAGTGGTTGCACCAATTTACACTTCCACTAAAAATGCACGAGGATTCTAGTTTCTTCCCATTCTTACAGTCCTTTTACTCTTAGCCATTTTGGTGGGAGTGTAGTCGGTGGGGGTCTCATTGTGATTTTCTTGGGGGAAGATGAAGGGCTGTTTCTCATAGGTGCTTATGATTATGTTGTTGATTGTAAGGTTTGGTTTGGAAAGTTTGGTCTTGAAGGCTTCCTGGCTTTCATTCCCTATTTCCAATACCACATTTCCCCCCACGGGTAGTACCCTCCAAGAGCAGTATAAAAGCCATGCATGCTGATATGACATCATCAGTTCATTGTCTTTAAGGAATGTGATATTTCATCTTTTATAGGGTGACCCTCTTCCAAGATAGAAGGGAAAATAGAAAACAGGGCTTAGAACTTGAAAGAGAAAATTTGGGTCAGGCTCCAGCTTAATGCAGTTTCCATTCTTGGAGCCAAAAGGCCTTCTAGTCAGTGCACAAAGGGAGTTGCTGGAGGAGTGGGGACTGTTGGTTTCATTATACGCTCATTATACCACTACATCAGGGTGTCTAGGATTTTGCCCTAACAATGAAATTAAGGGTGTTATGCTTCATTTCCTGTTTTGGAAAACAGTCTTTGGCTTAAAAAAAAAAAAAGGGCTAATTGCATATTGTTTTAAAAAATTGGGTTGATAATTCATCATATCATAATTAAACTAATTAGAATGCTATTATTTTCCAACAGTTTTAATGAGGTCTTCCACTTGGCAGGGAACCTGTGAGACCAAAAAATATTGCCATTTGTTAAAAGATAGAGAAACTCTGATGACAAACGACTCTATTCAGCTGCATTTTGGTTAATAAGATTTATGCATTAATCTAGTTATACTTTGTTCCCTTGAGTTGGCAAACTTCTGAAGTTTTCCAATTCTCTACTGTGTCTCTCCTGTTCCCCACCCCCTTCTTCTCCTCAGAGAATTTCTGGCGTCTGAGTTAAAATAGGTGGAAACATTCTCTGTTTCCAGCCGAGGCTCCCCAGCTTGGTTGGAATGCTCGTCTGGTTGTAATAGAGCCTGCTTTTCAGCCAGCAACTCTTAAAATATCTCCTCGGCATATGAAGCAGAAAATAGAAGTTTGGGCAGCCTAGTGTCGGCTTGGAAGATGTTTCTTGCTGCTTGCTTTGGGGGGCACTGTTGCTCCAGTTTGAGAACTCCAGCGGGGCTCTGGTGACTGATGGCTCTCCGTTGCGCAATTTTGTATCTGCACTCCTTGTCAAGTAATCATTACAAATGTTTCGTGGAGGAACGAGCTGGCTCTGAGCAAAGGTCTGCCTCTCTGAAGAAGTGAAGGCCTGAGGGGTGGGCATTGGTCTGTCGTGGTAAAAATTTCCCCTTTGACAGTGTAATTAAGTGCTAATTAACTAAATGAGTGTAAATGTTGAAGGCTGAGATAAATATCTACATTTCCTTAATCTATTTTTCCCTTCTAAAATTTGATAAAGGAAATTCGGATTTAATGGAGGATATATGTCAATTTTTTTTTTTTTTTTTAAGATTGCAAATCTGCTTAGAAGGAACTCAGATCCCCGGGTTTGGATTTCTACAGGAAAAGTTAGCAGCATATAAATATAGGAGAGGTACAATAAAATGCGGATGCGATATTGCAATAATTATGTTAAGAAGGCTTAGTGGAGCTACCTTTTTGAAACATCTGGTTTGTTTCTGTTCTTTCCACATCCTGCAGATGTTGCTGAACCCATGAAATATACTGACAGGAGAATACATTAGCTCACGGAGTCATTCCAATGAATAAAGCAAAGAGTAGCCTCTTAACTTTCTAAAAAATCTAGTTAGAAAAGAATTCTGCTTTCAGAGCAGGCAGAGATTAGGCCAATAATTGAGAGGGGCCCAGGGCCTTCTAAAAGTGTCAATAGTGATCTGTTCTTGCCAAAGGGGAAAAGAGACACTTTGTGGAGGGGCAGCCAGAGTAATAAATGGGAATCTTTGTAATTCTAGTACTTTCTTATTACCTTCATGGTTAGTGATTAAAAATAGGGCTGAAGCAGGGATAAGGGAAGCCCACTCCTTCTGTGCTCAGTCCTAGAGCTTTAAGCTGCTGAGCCCATCTTGAGTTCAGTGACTCTGCCTCTCCTCCTAGGTTCTGGAGCTCCTAGTGAGTCTCAGAGGCAGGTAGACAGCTCCTGCGGCTGAGGCAAGTGCCTTGGGAAGGGGACGCATAATTGAGGTACCATCTGTGGCATGGGGGCTGATGACAGCTGCAAGACGCCCTGACACTCCTATGTCAACACCCTCCCCAGGCGGGAAAAGACAGGGGCAGGCACATGTACGCTGAGCCTTAGGGAGAACAGACATAGCCATCCTTGAAGGGGAGGGCCTGGGGAGTTTGAGTTTATTAAATAGGAGTTGGTTGCCTATGAGATTAACACCCTGAAATAAATGCAAAGTTAAGAAATATTCTGGCCTCCAGCCCACTTGGCAGGAAGATTAGAAACCTGGAATGGTCAGAAAGACAAAGCCTTAAAGGGCCAATGTCACGTTTAGTTTCTGGCCGTCTGTGATCTCTAAATTTCCCCACCATTTACATCACTCCTTTGGGTTACGGCATCATGTGTTCAGAAGACCCCTATTAAAATGTGTAACAGATGTTTTTCTGGCCACCGGCCTGGTAGACAAGAAAAACTCACTCGTATAAACTCATCTATGAGAAACTAGTGCTTCTCTGGTTCAGCTCTGAATTGTTGAACTCCAGATACTGACATCCACTCCTATTTGCCTTCTTCCCTCTGGGGCAAAGGGATAAATCTCTGGGATGTTTCACAAAAGACTGTTTCTTGCATGTTCTCACACGGTTTCTAGCTTCCTTTGGGTCACCGAGGAGGGGTCTCTACTGCTTGCACCAAATCCTTCCATTTCAGCAATGATTTTGTGTACGGTTCCACCAGGCAGACTCCTGGCTCTTGGCTGCACCATTTACTCCTGCCCTGGGTCAGCAGAGATCTCTTCTGAAATTTCGCAAGAGCTCTGCCTCCCCAGAGAATGATTTTAAATTTCCTCAGCCTTTCTCCCCACCAGTGCTACACCTCCCTTCCCTTTTCCTTTGGCAACTGGCTAATTTCTGTTTTTGATTTTGCAGCCATATTTCCCTATGCTCAATCGACAGATTAAACAGATATGACTAGGTTTTAATCATCTTTGGGAACTTTTGACACCAACGTTAAATGTGTTACTTGAGGAAAGAGGTTTAGCATCATTGTCGTTATCATGATAATAATTTTTAACATTCATACCACCTTTTAGACTGAATGACATGCTTTCCCATATATTATTTCTGCTGATTCTCCAGGCAATACCGATATAGGCAGAAATTACAATGTTGAGGCTATAGGTGAAGAAATCAATGCTCGCATAAAGTAAAGCTATTTGTTCAAGGTCATACAGCCAGTGAAAGTGGGATTCAACGCATTTTAGATTCTAAGTTCAGTGCTTTTCCAGGGCATAGTGAGCCCTTATTAATAATTTAACAAGGTAGGAACTTAAAAAGATAGGCCATGGAATGGGAATGCTTTTGTAGGGTAGGGTAAGTATGCCAAGAATTCAAGAAAGTAGGGAATCTAGACAGAAATACAGACATGGTGTCTACAGCTAATTTTCTTTAAAATGTGTACTGCAAGATTCCAATAGGTGTATTGTTAGGAAAAGAGTTCCATAGCCAAATAGGCTTTATAAATAGAAAGTTAAACAAAGTCATGAAAATTTCTTGATTACAGCACTCTCAGAGACTTGGACATGAATTATAAATTCCCAAGGCAAGGATCAGATATACTATGACTATTCTGCAAACATATTTGACGTGGGGCCCTTCTTGACTGAAGCATCTCATGAGATATGCTTTGGGGAAAGCTGGTCAGAAACACCAGCATTTACCAGCTGAGAAGTGAGTCAGTCAAAGAGGGGAAAGATAAGAACTCTTCAGATGTCAGGAAAAGATCTAGACACCATGTTTATTCTGCCAATTACTGAATCACGGAGTTTTATTGTCCACTTTAGTAGGCTCTATGTTAAGGTCCTACAAGGAGTAAAACTGGTATGTCAGTATTCCAGATGCAAGGTCTTATTGGGAGAGGAACTGGCAGGACTGAGGGAGGTGACAGTATAGTGAGAGGAACACGAGGAAGGAGGGGGGGAAAGCAGGCTCTAGTCTTGAATGTTTCTAGTCTTAGCTGTATGACCTTGGTCAAGTCACTACACCTTCTGGGCTCCAGTTCTCTCAACTATAAATGAACAGAATGGACTAAATGTTCCTCTTAGGATGAAGATTTCATGATTCTATAAATAGACATTATATGTTAGAGGGTGATAGATGTTTCGGGTGGAGACAGATTTGGAAGTTGATTTCTTAAGGAATGTTATGTTAGTTTAGCATTGCCAGAGGGGAATGGTGAGAGATCAGGTGGAATCAGGAGCAGGTTGTCTTGTGGATAACAGCAGACAAGGAGCATGCCTTGTTACCTCCATGTTTTAAAGTTTTAAAGTCAAATTTCAAAGTCATTGGTGCCAGAGCCCCAATCTGAAAGGCAAAGAGTCACTAGATAGCCATTGCTGGCTTTGAAGGGAAAATAGAGCTTACCTGGCTAGCAGGGGAGTAAGCTTTGGAGAATAAAACCCAAGCCTTCTTTCCTGGAGGAATGAAAAAGATTAATCAGAGAAACTGCTGAGAAGGAAGATGAAATCATCAAAGAGATGAGGAGGCTCAGTATCAGGAATTGGCAGAAGACTCAAGGAAATGAAGGATGATAATGAAACTGAGTGTGAGGGGAGCTAATGGAAATGGGTCAGGAGAGAGACTGGAGGATTAAAAAAAACATAAAAATACCCCAGTGAAGGTGGCTTCCTTGTGAACAGAGCTTGACACCCAAGACACAAGGAGGGGGCTGATTTGATGTCCTTTTCCACTCAAGACTCAAAAGGTATAAAAATCTACTCCCACACTGATCTTTTCAAAGAGATGCTGGCCAGGGGCACGAGATACACTGGAGATACATGAGACATTCACAGTCTGAGCCTAAAAGTGGTTCTGGCCCAATAGCCCTTGAGTCTTTGAGTGTGACAGAGGATTTGAATTTGACTTCTATCCATGATTGAGTCCCTGGATGATCTGAAAGTCATTTCTCCTCTCAGAGGTTTGTATTCACTGCAAAACAAAGAGCTGAGGACTGGGAAAATTTGATACAAAGGCCAGTACTTCTAGTAGGACAAGGTTAAAGCCCACATACCTTAAAATCTGAAGTTCTGAGCCTCTGACAATTCTGGCTGCTTAACTTCTCTGTTCTACAGATTGCCATGATACCTTTGCTGATAGGATATAGAAAACAAGGTAACACAAGGTTACCTTAATGATAAATGTTTGAGGGATTGGATATAGGAAAGGAAGGCAGTAAGTTGTGAAATTTATGGCAGCCTTACACTGCTTGACCAGATCCTGCCTGGACAACTTCTGCCTGCATGGAGGGGGTGGGGCCTCAGCCATCACCCAGAAGTCAGTGCAATGCAGAGTTGTTCTTTATTCTGTTCTTCTCTAATCTCAGTAAACTCTGCAACATCTGAATGAAACAAGTATTAGGTTGACACATGTTAGAAGGCTCCTGTAACTCACTCCTTTGTTTAGGAGCTTTAGAATTCCTTAGCAGATTCAGTGCTCAGGGATTTTGTGTAGCAGCAGTGTCTACACTGGGCAGCATAAAACACAACCACAGTATTTAAGGAAAGCATCCTAATAGAAGGCATACCACCCAAGAAAAAGCCTGTGTGTTCCCTGCCTTAATCCTCATTGCAAACAGAAAGGTCTTTCCATGGGCCTGTTAGCAGGCTGGACCATAGTGAGAAAAAAAAAAAAAAAAGGCACATACATGGCCATGTCTATCTTTGAAGGGTACATAAGGGGCATACTCTCATTTAAATAGGGAAGAACAATTTCTTAGAAAGTCCACGGGAAAATAATATACTTGATTTGATCTGTGTAGGAATAATTCTATCTCAAGTTGTGTCTAAGGAATTGCAATGGTAGACTGAAAAGTGAAAAAGTCAGCTAGGGAACTAGACACCTTAAGTACATGATTCTTTTTTTTTATTAAAATTTTTAACGTTTATTTATTTTTGAGAGAGAGAGAGAGAGAGAGAGAGAGAGAGAGAGAGAGAGCATGAGAGGCAGAGAGGCAGAGAGAGAAGGAGACACAGAATCTGAAGCAGGCTCAAGGCTCCGAGCTGTCAGCACAGAGCCCAACCTGGGGCACAAACTCACGGAGTGTGATATCATGACCTGAGCTGAAGTCAGAGGCTTAACTGACTGAGCCACTCAGGCGCCCCTGAATACCCAATTCTTTAGCAGAATACACAACACCTGTCTGTGTAGCTGATTAGCACTTTAGTCTTAGAGAAATAATGGGTCCTTATCACCATAGGTACCTGGATCTCTGTGAATAAATGGGTAAGAACAACCCATCCAAACTTACCTCACATGAGCTCACTAGAAGGTTGGACCTGTCTTGCCCTGAAATAACAAATCTATCTTTAGGCAAAGGCTGGCTTTTCCTTCCTGACACTCACGTGTTCAGTGGTTTAAGAAATAAATGTGAATGCAAAAATGGGCAATACCAGGCAATTTACATTTCCTTTTCCTGATCAGGGAACAGCACAACATTGACTTTCTTCTCTCTAGAGCCTCACTTCTCACCAGCTGTGAATGATTTTTTCCCCTTCTCTTAGGAGTCTCTTCTTTCTTCCTGTGGGACTAGCTCCTCAAGGGCAGAATTCATATCCTATTGCCTTGTTCTCCAGCGGCTGCCTTGGTATTGTGCACATAGGAGGTGTTTAATAGATATGGATTGGGTAAATAATGCTCTCTCTAAAAACTGTATAGACTTTTCAATGGTAAGACATACCAACCTGCTCCAGCCCCTCGTGTTTTCTTCTTTACATTTCTTTAGCTTCCTCTTTTTATCTCTTACCACCTTTCCTGCCACTTGAAATTCTTCATGCAGGTTGGAATAAGGAGATACAGTGTGGAGTCAACTGTTCTTTACCTTTTTGTCTGTGCTATAGACTGAAAGTTTGTATCCCCCCAGCCCAAATTCATATGTTGAAACCAGATTCCTAAATGTGGTAATATTGGGTGGCCGAGCCTTTGCGAGGGTGGTGTCTTCAGGAAGGAATTAGTGCCTGAATAAAAGAGACCTCAGAGAATTCCCTTGCACTTTCCTCCATGTAAAGATACAGAGAAAGGATGGCTGGCTATGAACAAGGAAGTGGGTTTTCTCCAGACACCAAATCTGCTGGTGCCTTGATCTTGGACTTCCCAGCCTCTAGAACTGTGAGAAATAAATTTCTGTTGTTTTTAAGCTGTCCACTCTATGGTATTCTATCACGGTAGACCAAAAATTCAAGATAATCCCTTTCTCATCATGAAGTTTTCCCTTCTGATCCCTATAGGAAATCACATACAAAAATAGCAAACAAAATCTTGCAATGTTCTGATAGCTGTGTTTCTGTTCTGTAGCTCTAACTCCCTCCGAAGTGGCTAGTGAAGGAACTTGCTTTATTGTTGTAACCTGAATATAACTAACGTACCACATGGCCTTGTCTATGCATAATATAGATTTAAAGAAAGAGCAGTATGTCAGAGGAAAAATAATAGAAAGATGTTTAAATCTGTCTAATCTCATAAACAGGGGTTGGCAATCTATGGCTCCAAGGCCAAACCTGTTGTTTTTTTTTAAATGATGTGTTTTTTTTTTTTTAAACATCTTTATTGTTACCAATTCTGAAGGGTTAAATTCAGTCTAGGTTCTGTTATCTATGGATTTGAAAAAAAAATTATCATTGAAAATGTTAAGGTTATTTCTTTAAAAATTTCTCCTAGGCTCATTTTAGAAAACTGGAGACTTCGAGAAATGGTTTGAGGTCTCCAATACAATAGACCAGCAATCTTTAATAAAGAAAAAAATAAGCAGTAACAAAAAAAATGTACTCTTCTTGAAAAAGCAATCTCAGCCTTATATACCCAGTTCTTGTGGTACAGGATGGGGTTGCGCTAAAGTGGAACCAGCTCATTCTGTTGTCCCAGGGACAGCAGTCACCATGCCTCTCTTCCCTTCTGAATGCAGAGTAAAACAGTGGTCAGGCTTCTCTTTCAGTTACAGTGATTTTATTTTGTTTTATTATTTTTTTAGCGTTTATTTATTTTTGAGAGAGAGAGAGAGAGAATGAATGGGAGGGGGCAGAGAGAGAGGGAGACACAGAAACCGAAGCAGGCTCCAGGCTCCGAGCTATCAGCACAGAGCCCAATGCGGGGCTTGAACCAACAGACCGTGAGATCATGACCTGAGCTGAAGTTGGACACTCAACTGACTGAGCCACCCAGGCGCCCCTCAGAGGGATTTTAGTTGAAGGAAGAGTGTGTCTCAAGCTAGCTTAAGTAAAAGGAGCAGTTACTGGAAAGGGTACATATGGTCCAACAAGGAGCTGGAATCACTTGGATTACAATAGAGCTTTGGGCAGCTGGAGCTACAGGACGGCTGTGGACTCAAATGGTTCTGGAGTTTCATGGTTGCAGTTTGTAGACCTTCTTTTCACAGCGACTCTCCACCACTGTTCACTTTCCCCAAATCTCTTCACATTCTGAGTTCAAATTCTTGAGAAAAGGAATTAGACTGAATTCTTTCAACTCTAGTTGCCAGGTCACACCATGGGCCAATTCATAGGCTTTTGATTGACTGTAATCCAGTCATTGGCCATCTCTGGCAAAGACTGACCTTAATGCTGTTTCATCCTTCAACGTGAGGTTCTGAGTAGGACAGGTCGAGCAGGGGAGGAAGGGTCACAGCAGGCACACTGACTGACACATATACAACCATCCAGGCCTAGGCTGACATGCGCACAACTTATATCTACATTGCTAGAAATGTCCCTGCCTGTTATTATCTAAACATTGTGCATGCAATTTTGGGCTCATCTATGACCTCCCAGCAGTGATGCAATCCAAAAATTCTATCTGCATCCAGAGGCCACCAAAGCTGCAGTTTTGTCTCAAAAGCCACAGCCTCCTAGTAATGTTCATTCCTCCCTTGACTCCATTTTGATCCTATTCAGACCATCACTCTTACCTACACACACCTACACACACACACACACACACACACACACACACACACACACACACATATGTATGAAACGTGTGTGTGTGTGTGTGTGTGTGTGTGTGTGTAAAACATAATGCATGGAAAAAAATCATATACCCTAGGACAGTGTATCTCTATTCTCCAGACGAATCATTCACAATTAACACCTTATATTTTTATTTTTCCTGGTAGTTACAATGATACCTTTTAAAAATATACTTTATATTCCCTCATTTCTTGATTTTCCAACTTACAAAATTGTTGTCTTCTCTATTTGAAAGTTGAGGAGTCCAATATTCCTACAATATTTTCTTTCTTTCTCACTCTACCTCTACTCTCCAAAGTTTGTTAATGATGTTGTTGTTTGTAACAACTACATTCTGTTCTGTAGCCAAAATTAAATCTACTGTGTCAACTGGTTGATCCTAAAAATTGAAAATCAACAAACAATATTTTAAATCAACATTATGTATTTTTCACATCCAGTGTGTGTTTCACCTGAACTTTGAAGACAACCACTATTTTCTAGAATTCAGTATTACTGATAAGTCCCATGTACATCTCATGGTCTTCTCTTTGTAGATAAGTATTTTTTGGTCTCTGTGGAGTTTTTTAGGATTTTTTTTTTTTTGATCCTTGGAATGTTTATCATTTGAATGTGTCTAGATAGTGGACTTTTCCCATATACTGTACCCCACACAGTAGTTGTGTATTGTTACTTAAGAAAGTCAAATCTTCTTTAGTTATGTCTTTGATAATTTCTTCTTTACTGTTTCTGTTTTCTCCTGGAATGCCTTATAATTTCTATCCTTGTCTTTTTATCTATTTTTTGGTAGAGTTTCTAACTTTTTCTTCCTTATTGCTAACTTAATCTTCACATAATTTTATTTTATTAACTCTATCAATGATTCTTGTTTTGGTACATTTTTAAAATAGTTTTATTGAAACAGCCACATTTGTTTATGTATTCTCTATGGCTGCTTTCAAGTGACAGTGGCAAAGTTGAGTAGTTGTGACAGATACTGTAATGTCCTAAAAGTTGAAAATTTTACTGTCTGACCCTTTATAGAGAATGTTTTCCGACCCCCATCTTAGTAGATGCCAGGGTGGGGTTGAGTAGAACATTCTTAATGTATAGGAAAACACTTTTCCCCTATTTCTGTCACATGTAGTGACCTTTATAGGGACAACTGATGGACTCTCAGAAAAGAAAATAATATCTTTTTTTTCTCTTAACTTCCTGTCAAAAATTCCTTTTTGAAATCCAGCCTAGGTAGCTCCTAACTTCATCATCCTCACTTACGTTCTTTTGAATAAAATCCTTCCAACCACTAGTAATTCTCATTTATTTTTTCCCTAAATACCAAAAACTCTACCCTGACTCTGCTCATTCTAGTTGTCAGCTCTTTCTACTGATTATCACAAATTGTTTATCACTCACAACCCAGGATTCACGCCAAAGGAGTCCTTTTTAGGAGGGGTGTGTAAAGAGGAGGCTGATAGGCTGGTCAAAACTATGTAATTTGTTCCTGTTACATAATGAATCATTTGATGGTGGTTAGGAGGTGAGGTTCACCAGCAACTTACCTTTATGCACTCTGAGCCTTTTCATATGAATTCAGAACTCTCCATGGTGCCCTCTCTTCTTGCATGCAGTCTCTTAAAGATTACTACCCACTCTACTCACATGGGTCCCAGGTGGAAAATCTCCCCTCTAGGGCTTTCTGCAGGGGATATCCACTTCCTAGGGCCTCTGTTCCTCTCAGTCAGAGTGCTTGAAGGACATTTCCTCATTCCTCTCACGTCTTTGCCACGCATGTTTGGTGTGCGTGTGTATGTGTGTGTGTGTGTGTGTGTGTAATGCACACTCATACATGGTTTTTAGTAATTTTTTAGTATTTTTTTAGTAACAATTTCTTTTTCTGGTTTTGAAAGTGAACTTTCTTCACTGCAAGGAAAGTTAAAATACAAAACTGTATAAATAAGAGAAAAATCAATTATAATCCCATATACAGAGGTAACCAGTATTAACATTGGGATACATAAATTTATAATTATTATTATGTTAGTATGTATGTGAGTGTTTACATACTAATACACACACAATATTAAATCCAATTTCTGTTTAGAGTATATACTTAGTTTTGTATTTCTTTTCATTTAGTGCTGTATCCTGTGTTTTTGCTTTCGGGTTTGTACGGCTGTACACTGCTTTGTACTTGAATAATTGTTTTCCTGAGGGAAAATCAGGTTTTTTAGTCAGACCATAAATTCCTTGAGTGCAGGGAGAGTTTTTTTCTTTTTTATCTCCTTCTCCTTTCCTCGCCCTCCATTCCTATTCCCACCAGCAACTAGTATCATTTAGGAGTAAAGAATGAGTGTTTGAAAAATATTTTCTGAGTAGGGTTGAATAGAATGACATGTGAAGCACCCATAGGAGGAAACCTGAGTGCCTGATCTTCCTCTCTTGTTCTTGCCACACAGAGAAAGTCACAGCTTGAAACGAGCCGTGAATGGTTCTTTGGCGGGTGCACAGCAATACACCTGCTGAGTTACGAGCCTGATGAATCATTTGCCTGGTTATCTTGCTAGTCATGCTGAACTGAATGCCACTTTTCAAACCCAGCAGGTCCAAACCAAGGCTCTTTCCTTGCTTTGGTTTTGGGTTAGTGTTTTCTCTGCAAATAGTCTCCCTATCTTGTTTTAAAAATCTGTAATAATGGACTTACAAAAACAGTACTCAAAGAATACCTCACTATTCTTGCTTTTCTAATAAGAGTTTTATTACATATTGCCAAGTAAATTAGATTTGGCCCCTTGTTTTATTTATACATAAAACCAAGCAAAGATATCAACCATGGGATAAATTAATAACAAGGCATAACCCTGCCAGATATTTCCTTTGGGGGACAAACCAAACAACAAAACCACCCTCCCAACACTTGTCTTTATCTCTTTCATTACATGCTTTGGCAAGTCTGAATGGCCTGCTTGTTTAACTGACCTAATGGTTTTGTTTATGTTTTTTTCTTAATTTACTCCTTTGCAAAAGTTAATGTCCCTTTGCTTTAGCATCCAAATTTCTCTCTTCTGTCCCAGTCTTCCTTACAGTTCCCCATCTCTTCCCCATTCCTTAGATGAGGAACTGCAAGGGTCACTGAAATTAATGAAAAACACAATCGCAACAACATGAAACTAGAGGCCCAATTTAGCTCTAAGGGGCTCCGTTTGGGTGTATCACGTTGCGTTGTATGATGTAAGGGCTTCATGTGGGTTAATCAAAATGTAACCTCAACCCTTACTCAAATCACCTGTTGGACTGCTGTTTGCCCGAGGTTGAGCCTTCCTGCTGCTGCTGGGTCTGTAATGCATTTAGCTAATAGTAATCCCTTCCATTTGGGAGAGTGCCTTCTACTTTTCAGAGCTCTTTCACCTCTATTATCTCATTTGATCCTTACTCAGCCCTGGGAAACATTTCCCATTTTACGGATGAGGAAACCCAGAATAAACTGACTTGCTCGTGGTCCCACGCCCAGTCTCCCCAGTTTTTCTCTCTCCCAAATATAAATAAGTCCCTAAAGTTTGGGCAGCTTTTTAGTGGTTCTACTTAACACCACTCAGTACATTTTCTTACAGTGGAAAGGAAAGGAAAGGAAAGGAAAGGAAAGGAAAGGAAAGGAAAGGAGAGGAGAGGAGAGGAGAGGAGAGGAGAGGAGAGGGGAGGGGAGGGGAGGGGAGGGGAGAAGAAAAGAAAAGAAAAGAAAAGAAAAGAAAAGAAAAGAAAAGGCAATCATATTAAAATGTTGCCCAGGATCTTATATTAAAAATTGAGTTCTTGGGGCGCCTGGGTGGCTCAGTCAGTTGAGCGTCTGACTTCAGCTCAGGTCATGATCTCGCGGTCTGTGAGTTCGAGCCCCACATTGGGCTCTGTTGCTGACAGCTCAGAGCCTGGAGCCTGCTTCGGATTCTGTGTCTCCCTCTCTCTCTGCCCCTCCCCCACTCATGCTCTGTCTCTCTCTCTCTGTCAAAAATAAATAAAACATTTAAAAAAAATTAAAATAAATAAATAAATAAATAAAAATTGAGTTCTCATTTCAAGTGCCATATTCCACAATCTGTGGTTTAAAGACACCAAAAGCTGGAAAGAAATTTGAACATCACCTAGTCTATACCCTGGCCTCTCAGTCCTAATTTTCTTTTTCTTTTTTTTTAAGTGTATTTGTTTACATTTGAGAGAGAGACAGAGAGAGACAGAGAGAGTTTGAGTGGGGGTGGGATTGGGGGAGGGGCAGAGAGATGGGGAGAGAGAGAGCATTCCAAGTAGGCTCTGTGCTGTCGGTGCAGAGTGGATGCGGGGCTCAAACTCACGAACCATAGATCACGAACTGAATGGAAATCAAGAGTCACTCAACGGACTGAGCCACCCAGGCAACCCTGTATTTTCAAACTGTCATCAATTGGGACAGTTTGACCTCAATTCTACTGGAACATTTTTGCCGTATCCTGTGTATAGCCTTTCTCTGGTCCAACTACACTTTTGGTAAGAAATTTCTATTAGAACTTACCAAATCCTTTCCTCTGCAATTCAAGCCACTTTCACCTCATTCTGCTCTCAACACAGTAAGCAAACAGCTCTTCTCTTCTTTTATCCTGTATCAGATTCTCATTCCCTTCCCTCTCTTTCCCCAAATTCGAGTTTTTTTGCATTGGATCAAGATGATTTATGACCTAAAGGAGGTGGACATCCAGGAACTTATTTTTCTGATAAAGGTATAAATTCTGTAACAAAATACCTAAAAGTCTTGGCAGCAGATTGGTAGCCAGAGTAAAAGCAAACTGTCATCTCTTTGGGCCATGTTTCTTGAGACTCGGTTTCAAAGAATTCAGAGGCACTTATGTGCACACCCAGGAGTAGGGGTGTGAGATGGCCCCAGGCACATGCAAGCTTCCCTGTGGTTAAACCAAGCTGCAGAGCTGTGAATTGTATATAACTCACACAATCTCATTTCCCGCTTTATGTTTATTTCCCTCTTGTCATCCTCTAGCTTCTAATAAACTCTTGTTCAAATGCTTCTGCCTCACATCGGTTGTGCTATAGGAAATTCGGGAAAAGGTTACGTGTCTATGCTTGGGACAGAATGTTGAAGAGGGAGCAGCTTCTTTTGCCTCTGAGGTTAACATAGTTGAGCTAGATAGTCACGGGAGGGCTGAATTTTAGATGTGAGAGACAAAATTATGTGGCTTAATCATCTGTCTCTGTTGGAGAGCATCCTTCCTCTGCTTATCTCAAAGGACCTACATTATATTTTACTGAGGATGATTGTAGCATTCTTTGCATAAAGAACCTTATTCTTTTTTTTTTTTTTTAACGTTTGTTTATTTTTAAGACAGAGAGAGACAGAGCATGAACGGGGGAGGGTCACAGAGAGAGGGAGACACAGAATCCGAAACAGGCTCCAGGCTCTGAGCGGTCAGCACAGAGCCTGACGCGGGGCTCGAACCCACGGACCGTGAGATCATGACCTGAGCTGAAGTCGGACGCTTAACCGACCGAGCCACCCAGGCGCCCCATAAAGAACCTTATTCTTAAACCAGTTTGCAAATTTACTGAGTGCTCCAACCTATGCAGTGTATATGAAGATTCAAAGAATCATGTGATACTTTTTCTGCCTTCAGGGAGCTAATAGTCAACAGGTTGGATACGCCTGAAACATCAATGACTATGATGTTGAGTGTGGCAGGGACGTGAAAGGTGCTTTGAGTAGCGACACAGTAAAAGGATCACTTTCAGGTTCTGTAAGTAAGGTTACTGAAAGTAAGGCAAGACTCCCAGTACTGGTGGCATTTGAACTGGGTCTGGGAGGTCAGGAATTTCTAGCTGAGGAGTTGGCCTAGGCAAAGACAGAGGCAGGACATCTTTAGGATTCAAAGAGGAACATGTAACGATTCATGTAAGGGAACAGTGAGAGAAGAATTTGGATAGCGCGATTATGCCAGATCGTGGATGTCATGGGAAGATGTCATGGAAGGCTTTGCATGACAGTGTCAGTAATTCCCACATCATTCATTCACTTGCTGGTATATATGGTGAATTCTGAACACAGTGGCAGATTCAGGAGCATTATGTTGTGGGTAGTAGAGTAGAAAGAATACGGACTCTGTGGTCAGACAGACTGAATGAAAATCCTTTGTGTACTGCTTGCTGCTGTGTGACTTTGGCAAAGTTATACAACCTTTCTGGGCCTTAGTTTATACTTCTGTAACATGGAGGGAAATTTAAATGCCCTCATCTGGCTATTGTGAGGATTAAATAAGGATATCTGAAAAGTATAAGATACAGCAGGCATGTAAAAATATTTGAATTCATTTTTATCTTTTTTCTGAGAATTGGGAGAATATTACCTAGAGAGTCCCTGCAAGCCTTCCCATAGGTACCTGCAATCCTGGGATGAAACAGTTTAATCTTTATCCATTCCCTGACGTGCAGCATAGCCTTTTACCTAATAGCCCAGAGGTGTATTGTAGATTCTAGAGTATGGCTGGATAAAGTATAGCCCTATAGCCAAAACTGAGCTGGTTTCCTGTTTCTGAATGGCTTAAGAACTAAGAACGGTTTTTAATTATTGAGGGAAAAAAAAAAGATTTTGTGACATGGAAAAACTACATGAAATGCAAATTTCAGTGTCCATAAATGAAATTTTATCAAAACACAGCCACGTTCATTCATTTACATATTACCTGTGTTACTGGTTTCTGCTTATACACTCAGAGTTGAGTGGTTGTGACAGAGATTGTATGGCCTGAAAAGCCTAACATATTATCTGACCCTTTACAGACATGTGACAAACCTTGGTCTATATCATATCCTTCCTAATTCCTGTTCCAAGAGTTTTGGTGAATCTATCCAGTATGAACACTGGTTAAAGAATAGCAGGAAATTCTTAGTGTGTCCATTTTAGATCTCGTAAGTTTGTTTGAGGAGATGTTGTGCTGAGCAATGTTGGCTTACTCTCCAGAATGCATTTCCAATGTCCCCAAACTCAAACTGTTTATTGCCTGCTCTCCATGGGAACATCATAGAGACAGGTAAAAGGAGTATTTGACCCGTTATGTTATTTTAATATGTAAAGCTGGGCCTAAAGTGTTAGTAGTGGAGAAAAATTTGTTGTGAAGTTTATTTTTTTTTAATTTTTTTTTTTGCATTTTTTTTCAATATATGAAGTTTATTGTCAAATTGTTTCCATACAACACCCAGTGCTCATCCCAAAAGGTGCCCTCCTCAATACCATCACCCACCCTCCCCTTCCTCCCACCCCCCATCAACCCTCAGTTTGTTCTCAGTTTTTAAGAGTCTCTTATGCTTTGGCGTTGTGAAGTTTAAATGAACAGTTTGTCTAAAACTTTTAGAACGTCAAAAGTCAGAAAACAGCTAAGGTGGAAGGAAAAGAAAAGCCTGTTGCTTTCCAAGTTGAATTCAAGCTCTGATACCTAGGGATAATACCAATGATTATTTTTTGTAAGAATGAAACTTCTCTTCTGAACAAGGTTAAGGGTATAAACATCTTCAGGTTGCTTGTGGTTGCTGCTAATGTAAACCTGGCTCCATTAAAGCCTAATCTACCTTATCCTATCCTTGGATGGACTTCAGTATAGTAACCAGCAAAGAAGGACACTGTGATAGTCATGATGTTTGAGGAGCCATACCTTCCTCTGTCATCACTAGAGCTACTTTCATTCTAAAGAAACCCATGCTGAATGTCCTTCACCTATAGCCAAAATGGAGTTTTCATAGTGCTAAGTTACTTAAAGGATGCCTGAGCAGACAGGGCTTGGAATACAATCTGTGGATACTTGTAAATACTCCTTTGGACTATTTAAAACAGCTAACATCACCTCACTAACTCATTCATCTATTGAATTTTATCAATTAATTATCATTTACTGTTTAATAATAGCCTATGACAAATTCCTTTCTCTTTCTTTCTTTCTTTCTTTCTTTCTTTCTTTCTTTCTTTCTTTCTTTCTTTCTTTATTTCTTTCTTCCTTTCTTTCTCTCCATCCTCCTCTTTGTTTCTCTCTGTCCCTTTGGATAAGGTGATCACAAAACCTAAGTGGTATGGACCATAACAGACTTTCAGTAGCTTACAAATTTATAACCAGGATAAACACAGGGTGCTCTTGAACCAAGAAGAGAAATACCAGACCCTGACTGGGAGGGTAAGGAGGACTTTTTGGAAAGATAACAGTTGGGCTGAGAACTGAAACTTCACTCAGAATTTGTTCTATGAAGAATACAATGAAGAACTATCATCCTCAGTGACTAGAACCCTGTGGGTGAAGAGCTAGAGGTGAATGAGCTCTGGGTGTCCAGGCACCCACAAGGAAGTCAGTGTGGCTGGAGGACAAAGTATGAGGTGGGGCTGGTACTGGGACGCTTGGCTGGAGAGCAGTAGGTACTTTTTATCAATGACTGTACGTCGTGCTGAGGAAATGAATTTTTACTTGAGGACAAGGGAATAGCATAGTCAGGTTAGTATTTTAGAAAGATCATTAAGAACCAGTGTGAAAAATGAATTTGAGTGGAGCACATTTAACTGGTTTTTAGAAGGCCAGTAATCCAAGTAAGAGAAACAGAGCAAGTTGGAACCTCTGGTGGAAACCGGGCTTTCTCCTTTTAATCACTGACCTTTGTCTTTGCACTTACCTGCTCTCTGTGTTCTTTATACAGATCTACAATCTGTTTCTTCCAGTGGCTTTGAGGACTGGAGAGGAGAGATTATGTTCAGGTTCTGAACCAAAAGCAAAACCAAAACCACAGCCAAACCAAAACCACACAAAAAACCCAAAGTAGTATCCCAGAAGTCTAGTCTAAGAGTGTTTCTAACATGGACTGATTTGTTTGGTTGTGGGGTGGATGTAATTTACCTTGGGTTTGACATTTTAACTCTTAACTTCATGGGCTACTTCAAACATTATAATCAAGGATTAAAAAAAAAAAAATTGGGCTGGGAGACAAGAAAGTTGGGTCTAGTCCTAGTCTGTTATGAACCAGCTATGTGTCCTTCAGTGTTTCCCTTAATTACTGTAGGCCTGCTCTCCTATATACCTAATGGAGTAGTAGACAAGACAATTTGAGTAGTTTCCCTATTCTATAATTTGAAAATCAATTCTTTGGGGAATTTTGACAAGCATGAAATGTCTTTGTGTGGACTTCCCCAGGGATGCGGGGCCGCTAAGATGAGCACTCACAGCTTCGTGTCCACTCTGCCACACACTCAGAGCATCAGTTTTTGGTTTGCTTTTAAAATTAATCTATTGAAAGACACATGAGACCTGTAGCTCTCCTGGGAAATAGAGTGGCTTAATGTATTAGTACTATTCTGATGGGATAGGCTGCTGAGACCAAGATACAGGTTTTAAAGTCATGGAAACATTGCATTTTTGTTGCATTCCTATGTAGGAAAGATAAACATTTCTTTTTCTTCAAGTGGTGTTTATGTTATCCACCGGAAATGTGATTGATAACGTACAAGCGGGAGGTGATAGTATATTTATATGAGACCCACACAAGGTAATCCCACATGGAGAAATATCCTATAACAAAACCATTAAGGATGGCTTGGCCAAAGTGTTCCTTTTCCTCCAAGGAAAAATATATCTTTTAATAACTGAATAATTCATCTATTTTGATTCTTCAGACTAGATTATGACCTGAAGTTACTGCAGTACTACAGGAAATCAAGTTTGATTTTGTAATATAGTCAAATGAGTACTTTAGAGTGCTATGTCTGAGATCAATAAGGAAGCAGTAACTACATTTACTGTCATATGATGATATTGATGTAAAAACATAATGGTCAAAATTATAAAATCAATTTCATAATTTAATCAGAAATGTTTATTGATACTGTTAAAGTTGAATTCAATAGCTTCTGGTATGTAGTTAATTTCCTACCTGTCAGAAAAATGTATTGAAATGTTCTTTCTTGAAGATGATTGGAGTTAATTCAGTAGAGAAAACAGCAAAGTTTCATGCTAATAGATAGAGATTTCTTCTCTCTCCAACTCTCGGTGGTGAATGCTGGAAGCTTTTTGTTTTGTTCTTTTAAATATGACAAAACAAGGAAATATCCCATCAGCCACCCAAGTGGTTGGGATGGTCATCCTCTATAATCGAGTGCTTTCTTGGGATGAAGATACAGTTTTAACTTTACTGTAAAACTGTAGAAATGAATAGGCAACACATGTATAGAGGTATGAGAGATGTGTGAATCTTCAGTAGCCCCTTATGAAATGAGATCTAGTTAAAAAAATAAATGAGGGGCGCCTGGGTGGCTCAGCTGGTTAAGCGTCCAACATTGGCTCAGCTCATGATCTCACAGTTCGTGGGTTCGAACCCTGCATTGGGCTCTGTGCTGACAGCTCAGAGCCTGGAGCCTGCTTCAGATGCTGTGTCTTCTTTTGTCTCTGCCCCTTCCCCACTCATGCTCTTCCTGTCTCTGAAAAATAAACATTAAAACAAATTAATGAGAAGAAAGAGAAAGTTTTAGAGATGAACTCTTCGATGCTTTTACTTTGGCACTAGCTACTAGTTTTGATCTTTATTCACATTAAATTAAAAGTATTTTAATTGTTGCAGATGGCTCTTAAAGGAATGTGTGTAAGTTTGACATATAGGTTTGAAATGATGCTCTTGCGGATTCTGAGAACCTGTCCAGCCCTGTCAGGTTCATTGTCCAACCTGTCCAATTTAGATGAGATGAAGACTAAATTCTAAAGATTCAGCAGTTCATTCAGATGTGTGAGAAATATGTATGTCATGAAAAATAACATAATTTCGAAATTCAGCATGACTCTTTAGAAATTATCATTTTCGGGGAACCTGGGTAGCTCAGTCAGTTGAGCATCCAACTCTTTATTTTGGCTTAGGTCATGATCCCAGGGTCGTGGGATTAAGCCCCTTGTCATGCTCCATGCTAAGTGTGGAGCCTGCTTAAGATTGTCTCTCTCTCTCCCTCTGCCCCCTCCCCAACTCTTTCTCTAAAATAGAGTAGAATAGAAATTTACAAAAAAAGAAATTATTATTTTCTTTGTAAAACCTCATAATACTTCCTCATTATGTAGTCAGTGAAGTCAAGTTTCCTTATACTGGCGTTCAAGTTTCACTCTCTGACCAAACTATTTTCTGTCTCATCTTTTTATTCTTCTCCTACACTCTGCTTTGGTCAATTCTTTGTCACTGATTGTTCTATGCTATGTTGCCTTCTTGGCACTTTTGATACAGATTCATGTGCTATTCCACCATGTACTTACATCTTCTTTTTTGGCGTGTGTGTGTCTTGCCTCGCCAATTAGACTAGAAGATCTCTGGGGGCTGGTACTAGGACCTGTATCCTCCAGAACATTAAGCAATTGCACACACAGTAGTTGTTCAGCGAGTGTTTGGCCAACTGAATTTTCTGTGAAATTGTTAAGATTAGAGTTCCCAGAGGCAGCATTTTGGAATGCAGCCAAATTCATTCTTTGGGTGTGCTTCAATTCATCGCAATGAATCAGAATGGAAAATCATTCTTAATTAGAATCATAAAATTCCTGCCCGAGATGGAACTGCAGGTCTCATTGGACAAATGAGAAAATGAATGCCCAGAAAGTTCACAAAGGTATTTAGCATCAGAGTCACCATCAGACTTCAGGTCTCTTGCCACCTGTCCACTCCTCTTTTTACTACACTACAATGACTACTGAGGAACTAATTATAATTACCCACTAATGAAAAGGGAAGACAGGTTGCTTTAAAAATGAACAAAATCATTTGAGGATAAGGTGATGGATTCTCCAGAAGTTTTAAGAAGTGATGATAAAAGATAACGAAGAAGCTTTATTTGGGTTGCTAGTTATTAATCGTTGACCTTTGGGTATAAAATATTCTTATTAGAGCAAGTGAAGCCAGCAGTTCAGCAAAACAGAAAGCTAAACTACCTGAAAAGATACAGTGACTGTATTTTGAAGCATGACTCACTGGATATGTGTTCTAACTCTAGACCTGCATGGGATTTGCCTTCAGGATTTTCCCCCTTTTCTCTATAATTGGTCTGTTCCTTATCTTCCTGGGCCATGTCCTCCTTCCTGGCAGTTGGATTTTCCATTTGTCTTACTGTTCTTCTAATATCAAATACTCAAAGATTCAGGTCTAAATTTTTATTATCAAGTGTCAACTAAGACTATGCCTACACCAAAAGAAAAGGATATATTTAGGCATGAAGAACTTAATACATAAGGAAATATGAGGGTATATTTAATGGTAGTGTGGGTCTGTCCACAGAACTTACTATAAGCAAATTCTGTCTTCCCATTAACTCTCATATATGTTTCTGTGGGGAATAAACACCCAATTATCTGGGTGAAGATAACAAAGCAGAATATTTTGGGCCATTGATTCACACATGTAATGTTGTGTAAAATATAAAGACTATTATAACACTTTTATGATATAATATCTAATATTCGTTGAATGCTTACTACATGTTGGCCCTATCAGGGCTGTATATTTCTCATTGAATCATCGCAGTAACCTTACAATATTTATATTTTGATCATCACTTAAATAAGCTGAAGAGTATGGCCTTTGAAGTTAGAGATACCTGAGTTTAACTCCCACCTCCTCCATTTATTAGCAGTGAGACCTCCAGCAAATTTCCTAACTCTTCTAAATCTTGTTTTTTTTTTCCTTAGCTGCAAAAATGAGAAGGAGAATAATACGCAGCTGATAGTATTAAAAAGTATTAAATAGAGGATGCATATAAAGTGTTTAGCAAGACCCCAAGTGTATTACAGGTGCTCAATAACTGTTACCAATTTTTGTTTACTATTATTACAGATGAGGAAACTGAGTTTTATAGGAGTTAAGTAACTTGTCCAAAGCCACACAGCAAGTAAGTGGAAGAACTGAAATTTAAACTCAGCTCTCCCAAGTTTTAGTGTCTGGGAGAGTAGGGCAGTGGCCCAAGAACTATGTGGGGAGCGGGCCAGGGCAGTGTAGATGAAACAGAAAAGAAAGAAAATATTTGTATGAGACGTCTTGTGAAGAAAAAGATGATTGACAAGCTGTAATACAGAGGCAGAATGGTCACGAATGACCTCAAGGTTGTAAATTTGGACTAACGGAAAATGGAGGAGCTATTGGTGCCCTTGGACTGGAGCCTAGGAGCCTAGACCTGCCACTGCCGAACTACTAATGAGGAGTTGCCTCAGCTGTAACAAGAACCAGGTACAAAGGGCTGCCCGTTCTAGGGTGCAAGAGGCTGTAGTTCTCCTACACATGCTGCCACCATACCGCCAGATACTCTTAGCAACTGCTTTGCTGTTGAAATCAGAAGGAGAGAAAAAACACTGCTTCTGTCTTTCCTCCAGCAGTTCCTCCACTTGGCTGAACCTAACAAGAAGTCAGCAGGCAAAGGTGTCTGGGAAATGTAGTTTGTAGCACCCCAGCCCTAGTAATACAGAGCACAGTATAGAAGCGCAGGCTGTGGGGCTGAGAAACAAATGATAAATGTCTAGAATGGGAGGAAACATTAAAAGAACTAGGAGCTTCAGGAGGAAGAAATAGTTTTAGAGAAAATAAGTTGTTTTCGTTGTGGATAATTTATATCACAGAGAAAGGTAAGTGCTTCTGCTCTTAGAAATGCATTAAAAATAGGATACATTATTTGTTGGAATGGACCTGTAAAAGTTAATTAAATTCCATTACCTATGATCATGTTCTAACATTAAGAGAAGAGCTAATTGAAGTAAAATATAATAAATATAACAACTGGGTATTATGTATATATCAGCCTCTCCATATTTCTCCTGTTATCAGGTGCTACATAACAGAATTACATTTTCATTCGTCTGTAGGCTTCTAAGAATTGAGAAGAAGTCACTTGAATGAAGAAGATCTGTAGGTGCACGAACTATAATTTTGTTCTATTTCCTTTTTATAACATAGAGTATTTTTAGGGGACAGAGCACTGACGCTTTGGCATGAAAACTTCTCAGGCTACAAGACTTTATCTAAGCTTGGTGGTAAATCCCTGGACTTATTTTCCCTGTACCCTAGAAGACAGTACACAGAACTATTGATCACTTTCTGAGTATTTCTTTTTTCTGGGTCCAGTCTTTCCTACTTACTTTCCTCCCTTTCTTTATTCAGTTAAAACAGAAGTCACCTGTATCATAGGACTCTTAGGCAGTTCTGTAAGCAGATCAGGAATGGTCTTTGAAAATTTTCCACGTGCAACTCTCTCTTTACCTGCAAATGCAAGGCCTGTACTATCATGTTCAGAAGAACTTAGAGCTGAAAAGCTATCATTTTTGAAAAATAATTTGCATATCACATTTTTAAGTTGTTTTGAATAAAGGAGGTAGACTGTTACTGTTTTCATTAATACTATGTCACCCTATGGCCAAAAATGTTAGTGACCTCCCCTTCTTTAATTTTCATTGTCTTGCTTGGTGACGATCGGGCAAACATAGCAAGCAAAATATGAACTTCTTATCTTTGTATCAGTTGTTTAGTTCTTTGCCTATTTGAAAATGTAGACAAGTTCTTCACTTGCTTTGAAGCCTTTCCTGGCTATACCAACTTACAGTGATCTCTGCAGCCTTTGAAAAAGAGACTTTACAAAGACATCTGGCTTCATGTCATATTAGCCAGGATTGGACTAAGAGTCCCTGAACTCTTTTATCCAGGGAAGCAGAGGGGCGATGAGCAGGCCCACTGAAATAGCTTTATTCATCCCTTGTCATCTCCCTATCTGCAAAGATGTTCTCTCTTAATCTCCGCTTATATCTCTTGGTTCTTTGATTCATTTCCTGGTTTTCAGTGTTCAGGATGCTCCATGCCCCATTTCACAAACCCACTGCCAATAACTAGATAAACTGCCTCCACAGTGGCTAGGGCAGATCTTAGCAGTGCTCATCAAGGTCACCAATGTGTTTCCCGTCTTCTTCCTGAATGTAGCCTTCTTGTCTGTGGGACAGGTTTTGGTCATTGGGGTGTAAATAGATTCCTGGCCTCTGATATCTCCATGAGATTCTCTTCTCTCTTCTTCCCTCTTTTCTTGGGCAGAGGCAGAGGAATTAACGGGGCTTCAGTCAGAACCACCTGAATCCCTGAGTCTTGCCTGGAACAGAGCTGGTTGACCTACACCTGTAGAAAATTAACTGTTTGGGGTTAAGTAGCTGATAGGTATCATCATCATCATCATCATCATCACAGCCAGTGTTGCAGACCTAATAAATACATATATCTTGAAGAAGACCCATTTGATAAAATGGGAAATTTAGCCTTAAAGAATTTAGCCTTAAAGAATTACTCAAAGACCCAGAGCTAGTGAGTGGCAAACCCAGGTTTGCATTACTAGGCTTAAGTTAATTTAACCAGCAATCTGACTGCCACCATTATCCTGCCATTTGTTAACCATTAACCATTAACTTGTAATCTGATTGCTACCATGGCTCTGGCAACAGGATACTTGGAGATATTTTAGGTGAGTTAGGAAGACCTACAGCCTGCTGTCTGAGATGAGATGCACCTGACAGGTATCAGGCAGAAAAGGAGGAAACTTTGTAAAAGAACTCTGGCTCTTTCTTCAGCCTGCATGGATCACCTCTCAATCCTAATAACTCTCACTGAAGAGGATCAACTACATTTTTACCACTTCCACCTGCACTCAGCCTAATAAGACCAAGCCCTGCTTCTCTTGCTTCCACAGAACCCAAAATGGGGATCCCAAGGATGTAGGCAAAGAAGGCCAATGCCAATTCCTAAACCTGAGGCACTGGATAGGACTAAGAAGAAAGGACAAAGGAGCCAATGTCTTGATTCAAGAATACTCAAATTGGGTCTGAATTTTCCACTGGATAAGTTTAGGAAGCCCTCTCAGTTTTTTCTATGAGATGAAAGAAACATAAAGAGTAGGTGCAATGTACATTTCTTCCTTTGTTCTTGAAACTTTCTGGCTTATCTAAGCATCTGACTTAAACTGGTATATGAGAGCAGGCAAACAAAAATGGCCATTGTTTAGATTATAGCCCATTGGTATTAGATTTATCACTTTTTGATTCTTTTCACCTTCTAGCTCTGAATATCTGCTTTTCAGTTTTGTTTCCAGTCCCCTTGGCTTTACTTACTGTTTCAGCACTGCATTCGGTTCTTTAGACTTCAACTTTGCACTCAACTCTCAACCTCTTTGCTCATTCTCTATTTTTGGAAGTAAATTCCTCACTCTAGAATGGCTCAGTGGTATTGCCCTACCGCCCCCCCCCCCCCGCTGGGGCCCCCGCTTACTCTTCTCTGCAGAAAATTGCAGAGTTTTCTTGAAAAGGAATGGGGATGAAGACAATAGAGCGCTATTAAACATAAGTCTCTGTGGCCTTAAAACAGGTTCAGATTTAAGTTCTTCCTTATCTGCCAGAACCTATATCATTTGTCACAGACTTAGAGCAAATGACTACACTCTTCAGATTCCATCAGCAATATGGAATGGGGGCCCAGCCAGAAGCTACTGCCTTTATCCTCGCTCTCCAAGTCAAGCTCACTCTTTACTGATGGTGATATTTGGAACTTGATGGGACACCAGATGTTCCAGCAGCCTTTCCTTAATGTGAAGCTTCTATGATCAGAAAGCTGAGTGGCTATATTTGCATATGAAACTGTTTTCTATGGCAGTGCTGGGAATATTAAGTGGTGATATTCCATGGAGCTCTGGAGGCTTGCGTCCTTAGCAATGATTTAGGAAGACCTGTTGCAAATGACTACAGTTAAATTGGCAAGCTGTGCAGCTGATGGCCTTGATGTGATCCTTAGGAGTGTCTCTCAAGCCAGTTACAACTTATGGCCCTGAGTTATTCTCATTGCTCCCAAGATAGGTTAAAATAAGGGAAAGACTCTACCCTAAAGGAACTTACAGTCTAGTTGCATAGGTAAGACATACGCTCAGGAACATTGCAGGGTGACATACAAAGAAGGTGATATAGTGAGACAGACTATGTAAACAGTGAAGGGATTGAAGGTGAAGCTAAAGTTATTTTGCTTGTGTTCTGTTCCATTTTCTTGAAAATCTCCCAATAAAGTAAAAAGAAAGGCATTAGTATTTCACTTTTCCTTGTTCATGTCCAGTTTCCGGATGAGTTAGTCATGATTTTCAAAGCTGATGATACACCAAATGTGATTGCTTTAGGTATAGTAGTCCATTAAGATGCAGTGATGAAAAAGGTACGATGGCTTTTTTATTAGGGAATTCAAATGGTATTTGTACAACATAAACCCTTCAGAACATCCTGTGCCTGTTCCACCTTAGCATTTTGGACAGTTTCTAAATCTTTAGTGCTTGAAGGCATCAAATGTCACCATTTAATATTTTTTTCTACCTTTATTTACCTATACAAGTGTTATTAGCATTTACATTCTTTTTAGAGGTCTTCATTTTGTTAAATAATCCAAAGTGGTTAAGAGGTTTATTCCGACTAAATTTTTATGGTCAATTTGATTGGATTGACAAGTATCAAGTAACCTGAAAATATTACCTTTAACGAATTTTTTGACTGTATGCATTTCTGTAACCTTGGTATTTACTTTGTTCAGACCCTAGACATAAATGCTATAGAAAAACACAAGAAATACATGGCCCATACACCAAACACATACAAAAATGAGGTACAGTGCAAAAATGCTGCTCAGGTTCTGAAACAATGAGGAATTCTTTTGAGGGATTTTAGACAATGTGGAGAAACAGTTACCAAAGCCGCAGGAATGCCAGGCCTGAAGCTCAGGCTACAGAATCTGAGTTTAAAGAGATGATGATGGATTACCCAATTCTTTCCTAAGACCCTTCTCAGAATCCCATGGTGAATGAAGCTCTGGTCAACACGTTTTTCACAAGGTCGCAGTGGTAACTGAGAATGAGCAAAGAGAGGGAATAAAGTTGAAACTAGAACTAAAGAGCATGAACTATGAAGATGGGCTCAGTTCCTTAATCTTTTAAAGATACTTTCCAGGTGGATCGACTGAGCTGTGTAACATTTCCAAACATGTAGATAAATCTCCTCATCTATCATGATGTCACCAATGACCCTAAAAATCTGCAGTCCATGGTTCATCATGAAAACATTTCATGGATGCTTATTATTTTCTGTGAAGGAGAGTAAATGTAGGTTTTTGGATTTGGGGGCTTGCTCATTATGAGCTCAGGCTGATGTGCAACTGTGTTTGAATTCAAACTTCAGCATGAGGATGTTTGAGTATAAAACTACAAGGTCCTTTATTAAATTTAAAATCATGGGTTACGTGTCGAACGGCCTGAATTCCATCCCATTGTTTAAATTCATCAAATAGTCACTCTGGAATTATTTCTAACAATTGGGATGACTTCATTTGTGTTTGTTTTCCCTTTCTATTAATCCATGACAAACTGTGAAATTTGCCATTTTTACCATAACCAGGCCATGAAATTTGTCATCTCTCTCTGTAATTTACATGGAGCCTTGGCTATAGATACATTTCAGGCAGGGTGATTGCTTTCCATCTGACACAGAGGACAGAACAAAGGAGGGATACACACAGAATAGAACACAAACAAATTCAGAACAGACATTAGGAAGGGTTTTTTTTTTCTTCCTTTTTTCTTTAATGCTGTAAAGTCTGCTAAAATGTGCTGACTGCCTCCCAGGGAAAAAGGTTGATGGCACAAACTAAGGCACTATTATCAAATCCAAGGAACAATGAAATGACACTCCAGGGAGAGGGGAGAGCTTAAAAGAAGAGATGTCTTGACAAACTAGAATGAGTTGGAAGGATGTGGTGGGAAATCATGTGAGTAATGTGGTCAGGAGGCATTTGGAAATGGAGTTTCAGAGGCAAGCCACCATAACAGTACAAGAGTTTTAAAGCTTGTTCACAAGCTATTGTTCATGGGATGGTGAATTTCCCATTTTCTTTCCACTCCCTCTTCTCCACAAATGAACATAAATTAGTTTCTTCCATGTCAAATGGATAAAAAGTCCTCTGAACAATTTACGTTAACAATTAGACTGGACATTTTGCAAGGAAGTTCTGTTTCTAATGATCCTCTTCTTGGTTGGGGGAAGGAAAGAAAGAAAAAAGTTTTCACTGTCCATTTGTCTGAGTTGCAAAATACAGCATCTTCCTTGAACTTGTTGACTGGCAGGCCAGGTTATTCAGACTATGGCAATAGCTAACCAACCGCTGAGAAGTAAGGTCACTAAGCCAAGTAGATGTGCTCTTTATCCACTGTAGATCTGACTGGTGTTATGATTTCCTTTGAAGGAGGAGAAATGTGGCTTTGTTTGAAGGTAGATCTGAGGCTAGAAGAGAAAGGATTGGGAAGGAGGTGAGATCTAAGCAATAGTTTGTGGCCCAGTGTTTCCATCTCTTCCTTAGCAGAAGGGAAGTGAGAGAGCAGGTGGATATCATATCACATAACTGAGTGAGCCCCAGGTGACTGAAAGGGAATGACGCCTTGGGGTCTGTCACAGTGCATTTAGGCATTTTTCTCTAGTGAGAGGATGCTTGTTTTCTAGGATCTAGAGTGATTTATTGAAAGAGGATTGCTACTTCTTTTTAGTTTAGATGTAATCGCTTCTTGGCCTTTTGGCTAAGATCAAGTGTAGTTTAGATGTTAAGTGGGAGGTAGTTTTAGAGAATGGAGTCAAGCCAGTTGCTTTAGCTAAACTGTGGTCCTCTTTGCCCATGGTGAATAAGGATTGCAATGCTTAGTAGGAAATCTCACCGGTGCATTTCATTATCTATTGTATTTCCTCTTCCATTTCCCCCCCTTATCATGAGAAAATAGGAGGTTCTAATTCTCTCAATTCTGTCATTATCACTGAAACGTCCACTGGCTTATTTTTATCTCTTTTCCTCCTGTGGTAGAGCTGCCATTTTAATATAAATAAATGGCTGGTTTAAATGCTCATTTTGAAAAATAGAAGACAAAAGAAGAATGCAAAGAATGCCATCATGCAAAATCTCTCCACACCCAGGAATAATCACTGTTAAAATGTTGACATGCTTCCTTCCAGTTATTTCGTTCTATGCCCGATAGTTGCATTCAAATTACATGTGAAAATACCAATGATCTTCATTAACTTAACATTTTATCATAAGGGTTGTCCTCTAACATTAGAATCTTCTTCAAAGGTGTAATTTTGATAGTTTCCGTCTTATCCCATTGAGTAAATGCATCAACATTGTCTTTACATTTTCTTGGGATTAAACCTTTCTTTTTGATTGCATCTATTTTTATGACTATAAATACTATAGTAATCATTTTTGTGCACACATCTTTGCATGCATTTCTGAGCAGGATAGATTTCTAAATAAGGAATGACTAGGTAAAAGCACATGGTTATTTTAAAAGATGCATTTTTACCAAATTGTATTCTGGAATGATTGTACCAATTTACATTAATAATAGCTTATTGATCATGTTACTAACATGATAAAAAGAAACCCTCTTACTTTGATAATTTTAAAAAGAGGGGCGCCTAGGTGACTCAGTTAAGTGTTATCCCACTCTTGATTTTGGCTCAGGTCATGATCTCGTGGTTTGTGAGATCTAGCACACCCCCCCCCCCCCCAACCCCTTTCTACTCTCTGGCTGACAGCTCGTGGAGCCTGCTTGGGATTTGGGGATTTGGGGATTCTCTCTCTCTCTCTGTGCTCCTCCCCTGCTTGGGCACATGCTCATGCACACACTCTCAAAATTAATAAACTTTACCAAAAAAATCTATTAAAAAAGAAAAAAATAGTACTGTCTTACGTTGCACTTTTGTGATTTCCAGTGAAGCTGAACTTTCCATAGTTTCCTTATTCATTTATCTATGATGGTATTGTGGCAGTCATGAGAAGGTGCCTCTCAGAACTCCTACTACAGGAGCATCACTGACTGAGGACCCCGAGTACAGCACTTTGAAATCCACTACCCTGTATATACTGGGGCCACACCACTTATGGATTGTTCCCTACTGACGGAGTGTGGTGGGGATGCTAAAGCAGAACCATTCATAGGAGACACAGAACTTCTTTGTTGGCTGCTTTTGTCTCAAGGACTTTCCTGTGGCTTTCTGTCCTTTCCTTAAACTATCAGGCCGTCTACAACCTCTCTCCCTATCTCTTATAGCTCTCTCAGCTTACCTAGCTGCCTCCTTATTGCCTTTCACACAGGCAGTTCTCATAATGTTATAGGTTGCGTTGTGTCCCTCTAAATCCATATGTTGAAGTCCTACCCCTCAGTACCTCAGAATGTGACCTTATTCATAAATAGAGTTTGTTGCAGATGTAACTAGGTAAGATGAGGTCTTACTGGAGCCAGATGGGCCCCTAATCCAGTATGACTGCTGTCCTTATATAAAGAACATGGTATGAAAAGACACATGCTTGCAGAGGGAAGGCAAAGTGAAGACACAGAGAGAATGCCATCGATAAGCCAAGGAACACCTGAGACCACCAGAAGCTATGGGACAGGACAGGCATGGAGCAGATCCTCCCCCACTGCCCTCAGAGAGACCCAACCCAAAGGACACCTGGATTTCTGACATCCAGCCACCAGATCTGTGAGACAATAAATTCCCATTTAGGCCACCACTTTGTGGTATTTTGTTACGGCAGCCCCAGGAAACGAGTACACCTAATAAAATCCTCCCACTTTTAATCCTGTCTTATAGTCTGTGTCTTGGACACCTGGACTAAGATAAGCTTTATATAAGCTTTTTATATTTTGAATAGTAAACCTTTGTCATATTCTTGCAAATATTCTTCTAGTTGATGACGCATTTTAATTTAGCTAATAATATTTTAATTGACAAACAATGCAAACCTTTATGTAGTTAAATAATCAACACTCCTATGGGTTCTACCTCCCTCCCTTCCATCCTCCCTCCCTCCCTCCATCCCTTCCCTTTCCTGACTTCCTCCCTTCCTTCCTGCTTGCTCTCTAGCTTTCAAGTATTTCCCTACTAGAGAGATGAGATATTCACCCATTTCAGTTTTCCCCCCTTGTCTTTAAGGTGTGAACTTTACATTTAGCTTTTGAGTATATTTAGAACTTAGTTTGTGCATGTACCAAGATATAAAGTCTACGGTATTGTACCCAGTCATTTCTAATTTTTTTTCTCTTTCAAATATGTTTAGCCATCCTTATACAAATACATTCTTTCATATGAATTTCTGAAACTTTTTTTTGTCAAGCATGCTAGAAGAGAGAAAAATACTATTGGGGGTTTTATTGGATATGCTTTAAACAAACAACTCAATTTGTCAATAATTAACATGATTAAGAACATTTAGTTTTGCCATCTGAGAATGTTATGTCTCCAGTTATTAAATAATTAGTTTATATTTTTCAGGAACTATTTGACATTTTCTTTACATAGGTCTCATGCATGTCTTGCTAAGTATTGTCTTAAGGATTTTATGGATTTGTGCTTTTATAAATGTTGTATTTTTCATGGTATTTTCTAACTAGTATGAAGAAAAGTTATTTCCACATGGCCATATCATATTCAACAAGTTTTACCAAAATTTTTTTATTAATTCCAATTTTGGAGTCTTAGCACATGTTTAGGAGTATTCTCCATGGTGGTAAATCTCATAGAAACTTTGGCTGTGAGAGCTGGAAGGATCTAAAGGTCATCACATCCTCTCATTTTATAGATGATCCAACAGGGAGCCTCAGCACAATGCTCTAAACACTGTGAAAGGAAGGCCCTGAAAAGGCCTTACCCCATCTTCTTAGAGACTCTTAAACCAAAGATCATACAGTGCAACATATAGAAATGATTTAATATTTATGAATAATTATAGTGATAAAACAAGAGTATCCATTTATTGGGGTCCAGGCACTTGCTAGGTGCTTTATATATACATGGGCAACCTCATTTTATTCTTACAACAATCATTTGAAAGACAGTTGTTCTACACCACTGGCAGTTGTATCTAACTGGAATGTCTCTCCTCTTCTCACTCCTGCCTGGCTATCTCTCTATCCGATCTTTTTAGGGGTAAGAGAGATGTACCAAGTTACTTTGTAGGGTTCTGTGTTGTCCATGGTTACTTTGAGTCTTAGTCTGTTACTAATTAGAAGAGTTGATCCAAGCTTTTTATTGCAGAGAACAAATATCTCATCAGCACCCCTGCAAAAGAAACAAATGCTAAAAAATAATAGCAAGTATTTTAAAAGTTTCATTGGCTAGACCTGAAAGCCAAGTAAAAAAAGTTGAGTTTTTAAGTATATTTTGAGCCTCTACTATTGGAGACTTGAACAATAAAGTTATGATGGTTTCTAATCAGAAAGAGTTTATATCTAGGGGTGCCTGGGTGGCTCAGTTGGTTAAGCATCCAACTGATGATTTAGGCTCAGGTCATGATCTTGCTGTTTCATGAGTTCAAGCCTCGCATTGGGCTCCATACAGGCAGCTCGGAGCCTGCTTAGGATTCTCTCACTCCCTCTCTCTCTGTCCCTCCTCCACTCATGCTGTCTCTGTCTTACTCAAAATAAATAAAACTTTCCAAAAATTAAAAAATTAAAAAATAAGAAAGTTCATATCTAGAGTCACAGAATCTTCATGATGGAAGGCACTTGGGTATCATCTGGTCCAACTTCCTATCTGATGTGCTTCTCTGATGAATTCTTGACAGGTCTCTTTTGGAACAGCTTTCTAATAGATAGAAAGCCCTTCCTTCCTGAAGGCTCTCTCCTGGTGTCTTCTACCCTCCTCCACTCATTTGCCTTTTGTAGTCATGGGATAAGTTCAGTTTCTTTTAATGTTTGAGAAACAACCACTATGTGCTATAGTCACCTTTCTTAGTGATGGCTTTTCTGGTCTAGTTACAGTTAATTAGTTAAGATGAGGTCATACTGGAGTAGGATGGGACCCTAATTCAGTATGACTGCTGTCCTTATATAAAGAGTGCTGTATGAAGAGACACATGCTTACTGAGGCAGGGCAAAGTGAAGATACAGGGAGAATGCCATAGATAAACCAAGGAACATATGAGACCACCAGACAGACATGGAACAGATCCTTGCCCAGTGACCTCAGAGAGAAGCAACCCAGAGAATACCTGGATTTTTTTTACTTCTAGCCTCCCCAGTTTCCTCAGGTATCTGTCATGTCAGCCCTTTCTCCTTCTCTGATTCTATCCTCAGAATGTGGACTTTTGTCAGCATCCCTCTCAACATGTAGAGTTTAGTACTGAACAGACTGGTTATGATGTGGTACAAACAGCAAACAGTAGGAAGGATGTATTGTGTCATTTGATCGGAATACTACATTTCCATCAATATAGTCAAAGTTCCTATTAGTTATTATTATTTTTTAAATATTTATTTATTTTCAGAGAGTGAGAGAGGGTGTGTGTGCACGTGAGTGGGGAGAGGCAAAGAGAAAGAGAGAGAGAGAATCCCAAGCAGGCTCCATGCTCACAATGCAGAGCCCAATGTGGGGCTCGATCTTATGAACCGTGAGATCATGACCTGAGCTGAAGCCAAGAGTCAGACACTTAATGGACTGAGCCACCCAGGTGCCCCCCATTAGTTATTTTTAACAATTGGATTACATAGTTAGTAATCTCACTTCCCATGTAATTTTTGATGCCCTACCATCCTCCTAATTCTACTTCTCCACCAATTTTCCTCCTCTTAATAAACAGCCCCACAAATTACTCAGTTAGCTCTAGCCAACACCTGGTTATCATTCTTGACTCCTTCCCCTTGAGCAACCCATTGCTATGTCCCACCTGCCATTCCTGCCAATGGTATCACCCCCTCTACCACTACCACTCCACTCACCTCCATCTCTCTTCTGTGCTGATGAGAGAGCCTCCTAACTTGTCTTAGGGTTTCCTCTCTGGGCTCCTATTTATTATAGTCTTCACACAGAGAATGTCTGTGTGAAGACAGAGAAATCTTCGTAAATTATAGATAGCATTCTGATATTTCCCTACTCAGAACTCTTCAGGATCCTCCAATTCACACTCAGACAAAATCTAGTCTTCTTTATTGGGGGTCACAAGATCCTGCCTGATCTGCCTACCTGTCCCACCCTGCTCTTCACCTCCCTCTGCTTCAAGCCACCTGGGCAATTTTTTCTGTCTCTTGAACACACTGAGCTCCTTCCTTACTCAAGACTCTTGCAGATGCTGTCTCCTATACCTGGAATGTTCCTTATGGTTTATTCCCTTAATTCATTTCTGCTGAATGTCACCTCCTCAGAAAGTCCATACTTGACTACTCTATATAAAACAGAACCCTTAACATCTCCCCACAGTCACATTCTGTTTTCCTTATTCTGCTTTATTTTTCTTCCTGGAATTTATCACCGGTTGCCATTACATGTTTGTTTATTTATTTGTGTAATTTCTGTTTCTACCACTAGAATGCTGGCTCCATCAGAGTGGAAGTTTCACCTGTCTTGTTGTTGTTGTTGTTGTTGTTATTGTTTTTCATTAAAGGGGCCTAAAATAATTCCAGACACATACTGGGTAGTTCCTGAGACTATTATGTTCCTGACACATAATTTGTTTTATTTTTTAATTTTTTAAATTTTTTTTATTATTGAGACACAGAGAGAGAGACAGAGCATGAGCATGGGAGGGGCAGAGACAGGAGGAGACGCAGAATCCGAAGCAGGCTCCAGGCTCTGAGCTGTCATCACAGAGCCCAATGCGGGGCTCGAACTCACAAACTGTGAGATCATGCCCTGAGCTGAAGTTAGACGCTTAACCGACTGAGCCACCCAGGCGCCCCTGACACACAATCTGTTAATGAATAAACTATTGAATGAATGGACTGTATTGAATTTGCAGCCAGATAAACGCTTTAGTTTTCTTTTTTACCAAGATCTCCTCTCTGCATTGTGGTTTTCTAAAGAGTTCAATAATTTTATCTTGGGCGCATGTCTTCTGAGCTATGGAATTTAAATTCATTCTCTTTAGCTTGTTAGTTTTATATTTGACTCTTGAATTAGGCTCTAGTTTTTCTCACCTAAGTTTGTCCATACTCTTCTTTCTAGTCTAAACATCTTTCTCTTTGATAGATAAGATAAAATCTGGAGAATTGTACTCAGTTCTGATAAACATTAATGGATTGCCAGCTCATCAGCTCAGCAGGCTCTGCGCTCTTTCCTGCTCTTGCTTTAAATAGCAAAGAAAAAAAAAGAACTTTTTCCCGAAGCATTTTTCCTGAGTGTTGCCTCTTTCTGGGCCCACTTCGTTTTGGAAAGCAAGCCCAATATAAGTGAAACAATGAGAGAATTGTTTAAGATATTTTACAATTAAGTGATATGGCACATAGACTCTGAGGCTTTCAGAAAATAGAATGATCACAGAGAGTTTGCAGAATTAGAAAAGGTTTTGTGTAGGATGCTTCCCAACTTTTAATATGCTAGTGTATGTTAAAGAGTAAAATCTGTTGACTTTTAGAAATAGTAGAGCATTATACATAGTTTTAGAAAAATTAGCAGGGCTTGGGGCTGGTGATTTTGTCAGACTGCCTGTGTTAGCTGTGCATGATTTTTATCATAAGCCAAAAAGACTTCACTGTCCATGTGAGGTCAAGGGCAGAGTGGCAGACAGTGTTCAAACCAAGTTTTCAGGTCAGCAGATAGCCTTGGAAGTGCTCTTGGAGGGTCAGGTTAGTAACAACACAGCAGCAAGCATAAGCTAAGCATCTTGAGAGATTAATGACTCACTGCTCTCCTACCCCAGAGACCCAGCAACAATGTTCCCCAAATAACTTCTCATATAAAGGTCAGAAGCACTGTGTGTTTGGACTCATGTATGTGTATGGGTGGGCTTGTGGATGCATGCATACTATGAACGTTCATATCTGTGTACTGTAAGGGAACGGGCATGTTCTCTTATTATCATTAAATTCATATTTTTTCCTGTTTTCTATACCAGTAAGGCCCTCCAATTTTCAAAAGCCTTGCAAGGTTCATTATAATGGCTGTAAACAGTAGGGAAAAAATACAGTTTTGCCATTAAAGTATTTGAATAGGATGATCCTTTAGATCTAGTGATATGTTGAAGCACAGGAAGGAATTTAAGAAGCCTGGTGGGGAAGGGGTCTCACGGACACCCTTGAGAGGTTGGTTTGTTGTTTTTTTTTTCATAGTGACAGCCTAACCTATCGGTAAAGTTGGCTGATTGGTGGTAAACATTATGGAGCATGAAAATTTTTCCACATGTCTAAGTTTTGCTTTTTCAACAACTGTGCAATTGGGCTGACCTAACTTTCATTTCCTGTTTCCATTATGGTTGTTAGTCCCGATTCTTCCCACATCTGCACCCAGACATATCTCATTCTACAGCCTGTCTGCCCATCTGGGCGGTGGGGTGACCTCATTCCTGAGAAGAGGCCTGTAAGCTGTGCTCAAGATAGACGGCCCCTGACACATGGGTGCGTGTACCCTGATGTGCAGCTGCAGGGATTCTCGGGCAACCCTTGGCTCATTGTGCTACAGAGGGCTTTGTAAAAGGTTTGCAACATGTGTTTGTCTGGATATTTTCAAGGCTCATGCACAGCTCTGTTTTAAATATTTAACCTCATATGAGGATGTCTGAGGCTTCCTGAAATTATTCCTCTTATTTGTAAAAGGGAAGGAATCTGATCACACAAATCTGAATAGAATGATCAAAAGACCAAATGGCAATCCACTCACTTGCTGTCATTTTCAGAATTTTATATGTAGAGAGCATTTGCTCCCCTTGCCAATCAGGCTGTCAATATGTATTTATTGAGCACTGTAAGTATAAGCAGAAAGGTAGATACAGTAAAGCAAAAATAGAGAAACCCACCGTTTAGGCATACAGCTAGTTGAGAGACACTATTGACTAGTATGGAGTAGCATTACAAAATACCATGAGCAGTTTTTTGAGTGTTACTACATGCCAAGGTTAAGTGTTATCTTTAAATGTGTTATCTCATTTAACCCTCAAAACAAATCCATTAGTTAAGTGCCGTTTTTCTCCCTGTTGCTCAGATAAGAAGGCAATAGTTGGTGTGACTGAGGAACTTGGCCAAAGTACTCTTCCAGGAGAGCCAGGATTCATACTCAATACTTTCAATACTTTCTTTTTTTTTTTTCTAGTGTTTTATTTTAATTTTGGGAAAGAGAGAGAGAGAGAGAGAGAACGAGTGATGGGGAGGGGCAGAGAGAGGGAGACACAGAATCTGAAACAGGCTCCAGGCTCTGAGCTGTCAGCATAGAGCCTGACGTAGGGCTTGAACTCACAAACGGCGAGATCATGACCTGAGCCCCGAAGTCGGATGCTCAACCGACTGAGCCACTCAGGTTCCCCTCAATACTTCCTCAGTTCACTGCTAGATGGGGCTCCAGAGCTCAACATCTTAACCACAATGTTGTGGCACCTCTCAGTGCAAATCTCTGTAGTGTGTAAAGGCAACACTTTTAGACTGAAGATCGGAACTTACATTTGCAAGTAGGACTTGGGCTTCCATTTGGCTTATTTGGAGTAATCTAACACCAGGAGTACCTCACACTGGCCCAGGATTATTCTTCAGTCTGTTCCCTGTGTGTTCTTTCTAAATCAACAGAATAATAGCACAAACAGGGGTGCCTGGGTGGCTCGGTAGGTTAAGCATTAGTCTCTCGAGTTTGGCTCTCAGGTCATGATTTCATAGTCCTGAGATCCAGCTCTGCACTGAGTGTGGAGCCTGTTTAAGATTCTCTTTCTCTTCCTCTGCCTCTCTCCGCCACTCATACATGTGCGTGCTCTCTCTTAAAAAATAAAAATAATAAGGGGCACCTGGGTGGCTCAGTCTGTTGAGCGTCCGACTCTTGATTTTGTCTCAGGTCATGATCTCACAGTTCATGAGATCAAGCCCCATGTTGGGCTCTGTGCTGTCATCGCAGCCCTGCTTGGGATTCTCTCTCCCTCTCTCTGTGTCCCAACTCCACTCATGTGTTCTCTCTCAAAATAAATAAACATTTAATAATAATTAATAATAATAATAATATTAACCCAAACACAAATATAAAGGGATAGAAGCTTTAGGTTACATGGATCATTACTTTTCTTTGGTTTACAAGTTAAATCCATGTAGGAATTGCAGCCTCTATAAGTAACTTTTTACATTCTTTATTTGCTTCTCTAATTTTTATAATCTTTTTATTATAATATAGTGATTAAGAGCAAGGATAACAAGGATGTCCCCTCTTACCACTTGTATTCAACATAGTACTAGAAGTCCTAGCCTCAGCAATCAGACAATAAAAGGCATCCATATTGGCAAGGTAGAAGTTAAACTTTTGTTATTTGCAAACAACACAATAATCTAAGTAGAAAATACAGACTCCACCAAAAAATTGCTAGAAGTGATACACAAATTCAGTGAAGTCACAGGATATAAAGTCAATGTACAGAAATCTGTTGCATTTCTATACACCAGTAATGAAGCAGCAGAAAGGGAAATCAAGGAATTGATCCCTTTTACAGTTGCACCAAAAACCATAAGATGCCTAGGAATAAACAACCAAAGAGGTAAAAGATCTGTTCTCTGAAAACTATAAAACACTTATGAAAGAAATTTAAGAAGACAGAAACAAATGGGAAAACATTCCTTGCTCATGGATTGGAAGAACAAATATTATTAAAATGTCTGTATTACCCAGAAACAATCTACACATTTAATGCAACCCCTATCAAAATACCACCAGCATTTTTCATAGAGCTAGAAAAACAATCCTAAAATTTGTATGGAACCACAAAAGATCCCAAATAGCCGAGACAATCTTGAAAAAGTAAAGCAAAGCTGGAAGCTTCACAATTCTGGACTTCAAATTATATTACAAAACTGTAATTATCAAGACAGTATGGTACTGGCACAAAAACAGACACGTAGAACAATGGAATAGAATAGAAAACCCAGAAATGTACCCACAAGTATATGATAAACTAATATTGACAAAGCGGGAACGACTACCCAATGGAAAAAAAGACAGTCTCTTCAGCAAATGGTGTTGGGAAAACTGGACAGCAACATGCAAAAGAATGATACTCGACTACTTTCTTACATCGTAGACAAAAATAAATTCAAATTGGATAAAAAACTTAAATGTGAGACAAGAAACTATTAAAATGCTAGAGGAGAATACAGGCAGTAACCTCTTTTGACATCAGCCATGGACTTCTTACTAGATATGTCTCCTGAGGCAAGGGAAACAAAAGCAAAAATAAACTTTTGGGACCTCATCAAGATAAAAAAGCTTCTGCACAGTGAAGACAATCAACAAAACTGAAAGATAAGCTTGGGAATGGGAGAAGATATTTGCAAATGACATATTAGGTAAAGGGTTAGTATCCAAAATATATAATGAACTTATCAAACTCAACACCCAAAAAGTAAATAATCCAGTTAAAAAATGGGCAAAAGACATAAATAGACATTTTTCCAAAGAAGACAAACAGATGGCCAACAGACACATGAAAAGATGCTCAACATCACTCATCATCAAGGAAATAACAAATCAAAACTACAGTGAGGTATCACCTCACACCAGTGGGAATGGCTGAAATTAACAACACAGGAAACAACAGATGTTGGCAAGGATGCAGAGAGAGGGGAACCCTCTTACACTGTTAGTGTGGATGCAAATTAGTGCAGCCATTTTGGAAAACAGTATGGAAGTTCCTCAAAAAATTAAAAATAGAACTACCCTATCACCTAGCAATTGCATTCCTAGGCATTTACCCAAAGGATACAAAAATAGTGATTCAAAGGGATACATGCACCTCAATGTTTATAACAGCATTATCAACAATAACCAAATTATAGAAAGAACCCAAATATCAATCAAATGACTAATGGATAAAAAAAGATGTGGTGCATATATACAATGGAATATTACTCAGCCATCCAAAATAATAAAATCCTGCCATTTGCAAAGATGTGGATTGAGCTAGGGTATGTTATACTAAGTGAAGTAAGTCAGAGAAAGGCAAATACTGTATGATTTCACTCATATATGGAATTTAAGAAACAAAACAGATGAACATGGTGGGGGAGAAGAGAGAGGCAAACCACAAAACAGACTCTTAACTATAGAGAACATACTGAGGGTTGCTGGAAGGGAGGTGGGGGGGATGGGTTAAATGGGGGATGGGTATTAAAGAGGGCCCTCTTTGTGATGAGCACTTGGTGTTGTATGTAAGTGATGAATCATTAAATCTTACACCAGAAACAAATATTATACTGTATGTTAGCTAGCTGGAATTTCAATAAAAATTTGGAGGAAAAAGTGAACAAGTGAACAAAAGGACATTCATTCAGCAAATATTTACTGAGGAACCATGATCCAGGAACTAAACAGGAAACTGTGGGTGCCCTCAGTTTACGTTATCATGGAGATACATAAGCAATCAGAAACAATGGGTTGGTTTGATAAAGAACAATATGTGATACAAATAAACAGGCAGCAAGTTAATTCTCCTAACAATATCTCTGTGTTTCATTGGGGAGGATACAATGTAAGTAGAATTTAAACCTGAGAATACACCACATCAGGAATTTTTTTTTTTTAGCTACTATGCTTCATTTTTCTTCTGAAGATGAAAAAAAAAAGGCAGTGTTATTCTCTCTTAATATAATGGGGCAATCAACAGAATAATTTGAGGTCTTGAATGAAGGAAATTGCAAAAAATTTGAAATTGCCTAAAGTTTGAAGTTGCCAAATAATGCCATAGATTTCAGCAGTATTTATACATATGCTTAAAACTCTTAATTTTGTGCAATACTTATCTCTGAGTAATTAATCCAGATTATACTGTATCAAAAACTATAAGATTTTTGTGACTTGTTGGTGTTCCTCATTCAAGGTCACTCCCACCTAATTTGCCACCACACCCAGCAAATATGTAGCCTTTGTTCCACAAATACATTTTAAAAAACACAAATATTAATAGATTTTTTCCCCCTGAAGTGAGTTACTAATCCCTTTTCAGTCATTTCAAAAGAGATGTTTGCAAGTTTTGGCCACCGAGGTACTTCAGTAGGTGAGAAGATACACTGTGGTATATCCAAACAATAGAATATTATTCAGTGCTAAAAAGAAATGAGCTTTCAAGTTTCGAAGACTTGGAGGAAACTTAAATGCTTATTACCGAGTGAAACAAGCCAATCTGAAAAGGCTTCATTCTGTATACTTCCAACTATCTGACATTCAGGAAAAGGCAAAACTATGGAGACAGTAGAAGGTGAGGAGGGATTAATAGAGCAGAGGATTTTTAGGGCAGTGAAACTAGACTGTATGGTAGTGAGTGGTGGATAGATGTCATTACATATTTGTACACATCCCTAGACTGTCCAACACCAAGAGTGAACCCTAATGTAAACTGTGGGCTTTGGGTGATAATGATGTGTTAATGTAGGTTCATCCATTGTAATTAATATATCGTTCTGGTGAGTGATATTGACATATGGGGGACGATGTGCATATGTGGGGACAGAGGATGTATTGGAAATCTCTGTAACCCGCTCAATTTTGCTGTGAACCTGGAATTGCTCTTTAAAAAGTTCTGTTAAAAATTCAAAAAGAAAATGGAGAAGTTTGGACTATATCCGTGATGTCATTTTCATAGTTCCATTGGCCAGAACTTTAAAAAAAAAAAAAAAAAAAAAGGAATATTTGAATCCATGTGAACATTTTGATTGTTAAACCTCAAATATGACTTAACAGATTAAGATTTCAGGAATAAAGACACACCCAAGGTGACAACCTGTAGGCCAAGCTTCAGCCTAGAGCAATTTGAGCTGTCAGGGACATTAAAGCTCATTAGCGGGATTCCTGCACAGAAACACTGGCAGTCACCGTCCTGCATTTCACAGTTCTTAGAAAAATCTTCTCATTGATGTTGAGGTGTTGCACTCAAGCTGATAGCCTGAGGTATTTAATTGAAAGGCAAACATATTGGCTTTATGTGTTGTGCTTTCTGGAGAGGGTGGCTTTTTTATTTTTAAAGTGACAATGGTGAGAAAAAAAAGAAAGGGGGGAAATCCACTCACCTGTGACTGTATTAAACCACCCAGCAGCTGTTTATAACTTAACACATCATTCCATCCCCTAGGAAGTCTTTAACATATGAAAAGGAAGGCCTGACTGAGGGATTAACTAGCAGAACTGGGTGAAATGCTACACTTGCTTTTGATGGTGTGAGATTTATCTTCTGCAGGCTATTGATATTATTTTTCCACTGTTTTCTTAAAGATTAGCCGTAGGGAATTTAAATAATTAGGCATAAAATCTCTAGCATGATATTTAATCAATCACATCTTGGTTTTCAGCTGATGCAAGGGCTGAGGTCAGCTGTGGGAAAGGCAGTCGCAGTGGAGGAGACCTGGCCAAGCTACCCTCCTTGTTGGGCTTGTTTTCAGGATGACTGGGAGTGTCCAGGAACAAGCCACATCCTCAGGCAATCTGCTCACTCTGCTGGTGTTTCTGTTTGTTTATTGTGCAGCCTAAAGTTCTTCTGTGCAGGCAAATGGAACCCATAAAAGAGTAAGAACAGTCAAATGAGACTTTGAAGGTCTACCCTCTAGGAGAATTTCAGGGATGTTGTAACTCTCATGGTTCCAGGAAGGAGGGGGAGAAATGATAAAATTTGTGTTGGCTGATGAAAAATGCCCATGAATCAGGCTAGGTTTTAACATTTTGGTTCACAGGTATATTAGTCAGTATTCTCCAGAAAAACAGAACCAATAGGGTTTGTGTGTGTGTGTGTGTGTGTGTGTGTGTGTGTGTGCATGTGCATGCAGAGAGAGAGAGAAAGAGAGATTTTTATGAATTGGTTCATGTGATTAGGGAGACTAAAGTCCAAATCTTCACGGTAGGCTGTCAGGCTGGGGATCCTGGGAGGAACTAATATTGTAGATCAAGTCCAAAGACCATCTACTGGAAGAATTCTTTCTTTCTCAGGGAGGTCAGTCTTTGTTCTATTAAGGCCTTCAACTGATTGGGTAAGTCCCACCTGCATTGTGGAGGGTAATCTGCTTTACTCAAAGTCCACTTAAGTATTAAGCTCATCCAAAAAACATGCTCATAGTAACATCCAATTATGTTTGGCCAAATATCTGGGCACTGTGGCCCAGCCAACTTGACACATAAAACTAACCATCATGGTGAGATTTTTGTCGGCTAGTAAGACTAAATACTTTATATTCATATCCTTATCAAATTCCACCATACTTTGAGAAGATAAGCCAAGGAAAGAGTATAATGAACATGTAAGTCAGAATGTGTAAGATGGTGTATAAAAACCTAGTTTAAAAAATATGATAACAATAGGATCTGAGTATAAGTAAAAAATAATAGTAAACATTTATTTGGTACTATTTGTCAGGAATGTTTGAATCCTCACAAAGCTTTGTGAATTAGCAAATACCTGGAATCAATAAACTGGGTTTGGATTCCAGCTTTACCACTCAGTGGCTGTGTGACCTTGGCAAATCCTTTAGCCTGTCTGCTCTTCAGTTTCCTTAGTAGGAAAATGGGAACAATCATAGCACTCACTGTCAAGAATTATTTGGAAGATAAAATGAATACTGTCATAGCAAATATTTAGAACAGAGCCTGGCATACTAGAGTCACTCAGTGAAAAGTCAGCCATTATTGTTATAGAGGATAATAGAACAGAGAGATGGGGGCCAAGGAAGCACAATATCCATCTGAAACCTAGAAATAGCATATTGCCTGCATGCCATCATCCAGCATGTTTATAAGTAGATAAACGAAAATATCCTTCCACTGAAGTCGTATGAACCTGCATTTCAACTGAAAACACAGTCTCCCTTGGCAAACCTATGACTAATTTTGCCGACAGAGAATATGAGGGGAGCCCTGACACTTGCCTCCAATATATTGTCTCCAGTATTGTCACTTGTGATTACCTTTATTGAGTTTGAATTGAATAAAGCCATCTTATGCATGACGTTTCCCCTAGAAATGATGGCAGCAAAAAGAGGCAGAAAAAAAATGCGTAGACTGAGCAATCCAAGGTGACTCAGAATGGGCTAGTGTGAGGGACTTTGCAGACCTAACTTCCCTGAGTTTATTTGATCATGTCTCAGGCTACAAGGAGTTATCTTGAAGAAACACTTTTTAACTTATGGTAATACTGGGATCTCTGTACTTAAAAATCAATGTGCATTTTGTTTCATTTTAGAGAGTCTCAACAACAGTAGCCCAAAACACTTTAGAATACTCATTGTGGCACTAAAAGTCAGTAGCTGCCATGGACCTTAGATTTTCTGTAACTCAGCCAAGGGCATTTTGGAACAATGATGGCCCAAGTAACAAGATCTTTAGGTTTAAGTGACCCCTTTATTTAACATCTCATTGATGAGTTTCTCAGCTTTTCCTACCCTTAATTGTGAAACTGAACTGATTTCTGCATATAATTTGCACACTACCTTTAACTACTTGGTTTTCTTTTCTTCTTTGATTTTGCCTGTTGCTCCAAGAGAGCAATGCCCTTGTTGATTTCTTTTGCCTGGGGCTTCGGTTAAATAAGACATTTCAAAGTTCTCACATAATTGTTTTCTGACCAGGAGAACTAAGAGACCTAAGAGAATTCCCCTAGCGTGAAAAGCCATGTCACAAACCTCATATAGTTGTTTTGTGCTTCTGGGCTCATTCTTTGAATTCTAAGTATGGAAAACCAATAAAGAGTAACAATGATGCTAACTAGGTTGAAATGGATTCTCCAATCCACCATTAAACATCAGAAATCAGTCAGGCCATCATGAGAGGCCAGCAAATTGTTAGGTGATCAGAGTTATTTACTAATGTTTTGATGGCTCCACTTAGCATAAAGGTGAACTGGAGACAATTCTGACCACATAGGCCCCCACATGATGTTTTATTGGCTTGGCCGAATTATAAATCCTATATCCACGATATAATTGGCAACTTACTCCTTCAACAGATGTGGATTATGCAATCAGGGTGGGGAAAAGATGCACTGAAGCTGACTTGCTGGAAATCTTTACTTTCAATCTATAAAATATAATGAGGTTATGAATATAAAAGCGTGGCCAAATACCAGTGTTTTGTAAAGAAGTATACAAATTTAAGGAGACACTGTATTATCAAAATAAAATGACCTATCTATCTATCAGATATTAAGATAATCAGTGTATAATTTACTTTTTTGTAAGTAGTTTCTGCAGACCTTCATAGTAGAGTCCAATTTCAATTTCAAAGACTATATCTTAGGATTTTTTTTTTCAATGAGTGATTTTCTTCTTCTTACCCATTCTTTATTTTGATAGTGGCTCTTATGCATCAATTATTATTAATCAACTGGAAGAGTAAATTTAATACCGTAGACACACAACGGGTCAGTTTGCCAGCTGGCATAAGCTATAAAAGGTGGAGTGTGTGTGTGTTTGTGTCATAAATTGCTCTGCGTGATGATATAGTCATTGTTATTTGCAGAAAACTTTTTATTTTTGTTAGGTCAAGAAGCCTGTAATTCTCCAAGTGATCCCTGAACCTTATTTAATGCAGCAAACCACAAAAGGAGCTGGGTTGAACTTTGGTGTCTGCAAGTTAGAAAGTAATAACTTTCTCATCTTTTCTGTAAGTGACTTATGCCATGTGATGAATGCAGACCCTTCCCTCACAAGGGTTTCCTGATATTATACACTTGTAGCAAATAAGGTTAGAACCTTTAAAATATAGCATTTAGTAATGTGCTGGAAATAGCTTCTTCTCGATTCCTTTAAAGGTCACCGCATTTGCTTTCCAGGCGTCATTTTAGCTCTAGCCTCTGCAGGGTAGAACTGAGAACATGCTTGCCTTTGCGCCTTCAATTCTCCCAAGCTTAAAAGTAAAATGGCAGGATCTTTCACATAAAGTGGAGTGTGTGTGTGTGTGTGTGTGTGTGTGTGTGTGTGTGTGTGTTTTCTTGTGAGTTTAGATGTATAAAGAAAATCTTAATGTTGGTTATATATATGCACGCTTTTTTCAGTCAGAGGTATTAGCTTCTATTATGCTCAGTTCAGAAGCCAAGCTTATGGGAATGAAATTGGGGCAACATCTACTAAAGGAAAGCAAACTCTTAGGAAAGCACTCAATTATTTGTGCTTTTCCTGAGCACTCCATGGACCGTGCTTCACCGAACTTAAGTATATTAACAAGACTATAGCCAGATAAATTAGCATCAGCCCACAAATGTTGCTGCTGTTCCGCTGGGCCAGGGGTTGGGAGGATGGGGCGGCGGGGAATGAATTCATAAAGGCATTGATATAAAGCAAGAAAAAATAGTCAATATCAGCATTGCGTTGCTATCAAAATTAGATTGGAATGGCAGATTGAAATGAGAGGCTTTTTCACACCAACTGATAAAATCAAGTGCAGGCTGGCAAAAAGAGAATGGCTCCTCGTAAAGCATATTTCACTAGAGTCATCATTGTCATTTGTCAGTATTGCCAGTATTCTTAACCTTCCTCACATCTCCATCATTAGCACCACTGTTAACGTCATCTTTGTCCTGTTTATAGTCAGCAGTTGTGTTTCCTCTTAGAAGTACACTAAAGATGAAAAATGGTCCATATCTGGTGCTCCTGGGTGGCTCAGTTGGTTGAGCGTCGAACTTTGACTCAGGTCATGATCTCACGGTTCATGAGTTTGAATCTCGCATGGGGCTTTCTGCTATCAGCACAGAGCTTGCTTTGGATTCTCTGTCCCCTGTCTTTCTGTGTCTCTCCTCTCATGCTCTCTGCCACCCCTCCCCCCATCGCTCTCAAGAATAAACATTAAAAAAAAAAAGGTCCATATCTGCTAATAGCCTACACTCTGTGTTCACCATGCCCTAGCTAATTTTGATCCTCTCTCTGCCAATTAAAATTTCTACCTAGAACTCCAAGCCAGTCTAAATTCTCTTCCTTCTTCCAGGGCTTCCCTTCTTCTGAATTCCCCATAGTAGCCACTACTAGGCTATTACTAATTTTTCATTTAAAATTTATCTTTTTTGGGGGTGCCTGGATGGCTCAGTTGGTTAAGCATCTGACTCTTGATCTCAGCTCAGGTTTTGATCTCAGGGTCCTGAGTTCAAGACCCAATTTGAGCTCCATACTGGGCATGGGGCCTACTTAAAAATGAATGAATGAATGAATACATAAATAAATAACTATCTTTTGTGACTTCTAGCAATCTTTTCAAATATGCATATTTTGCTGGTTCAGCTAGAATATAAGGGTCTTGAAGGCAGAGACTACTTCGTACATTGGTGTAAACACCATAGTATTTAGATTAGTGCTTTACATATAGTATTATGTAATAGTTAGCAAATATTAAAAAAATATTTATCAATGGATTGCAATTGTACAGGAAATTTGGAGAATTTGTTCACAGCCAAAATGTTCCTATAAGTGGTATTAATTTAGCTAGAGAAGTTTGTATGGGAAGATGACACCATGTGTACTTATGGTGGGGAATATCATGAGTTGGACGTCAAGGAAATTAGAATTTGTATGAAGTGGAGAAGATCTCTCAGAAGAAAGAGTACTTTGCCTGTTTTTTTTTACAATGTTCTCTGCGTGTGATCTGTAGGTTTGGCAGTGGCTATTGAGAGGGTTGGAGAAGATGCCGTGAGGGGAATGTAAACGTGAAATCAGAGGGTTAAGCCAGCAGCACAAAGAGTGAGTGAGATAAATGTGGGATAACTGACTGGTGAAACAGCATTTGAAAACAGGGTCAAAAGTTTGCATTTGGGCTGGACAGGTAATAACTGTCCTTAGAAGATTTTCAGTAACTGGAGTATGCCATCCATACAGCACATGCACAAGATTGTTTTAGTGGGAACAAGAAGTGAGAAAGGAAAGAGACTGCCATAATTCATGGATAGAATAACCTGTATCTGAGAAAAGGCATGAGAGAAGAAGGGGGAGAAATGAATGGCACACAGAAGAACTGGTTGAACTTGCAAACTTATCTGTATAAGGGACAATGGAGGGAGAGACTGACATTGTCCATGATACTGAAGCCTCAGGGGAAAAGAAAAATTTGCCTTTGTCCCATCCCAGGGTAGGAAGAGTGAGCAGTGAAATAGTATAATGCCCGTTATCAAGAGAGTGGGTGGGCAAAAGATCGTTCACTCTCTCATTCCAGAGAGATCTCTCCTTAGGCTTTAGCTCATGAAAGATAATGGGAAGACTTAAGGTTACATAGATTTTGGGTTTGTATTTGAGATATCTTAAGCCTTTTAGCAGAGCGAGGGTACAGAAAGCCACTGATTGGAACTCAGGTGTACCATGTTCTAGACTCAACATGTCTTTTAACTGCAAGTCTACCTTCTCTGAGCTTTTGAAAAACAAGAGAAACAGACTAGGTAGTTTCTGAGCAAACCTTCATATTCTGTGTTCTACACTGCATTTCAGCATACCATTGCTTGACATTTGACAGCAGTGGTGTTGGTGGAAAGTATAACTTCTGTGGATTAAGCCAAGATGGCTGTACAGAACTCTTGGAATCAGAGAATAGCTGTCCAATATCTGTGTTTTGTAATATATATTGATTTGCATAAAATTTTGTTCCAGGATGTTACTTTCAAAATTGTTTGTAGTTGACTTTGCTGCCAGGGTGCTAGTCAAATATGACAAATATGGGAAAGACTAGAAGGCAGGCAGAGAAGAAAACAGACACCTTGGAGGGAGAACTACATTTTTAGCTTGCTTTGTTTATGTGGGACTTTCAGGAGTGTGGGGTGATGTAGGTTGATCAATAAAACACCCAGAAATGTCTTTATGTCCTTACAAATGAGTGGACAATGTCTGTGTTTGCAGCCCCACACTCATGCAGTTTCTTTCCTTCTACTTGGGAATGTTAACTTGTGTGAGTTTCAAAATAACATCCTGCCATGTGAACTCCCTCCATTTCGGTTATTTATTTGCTGTAAGTGAAATGACGCCTTACTGAAGCTTGGAATTTCCCAGGCACTTTTGAATACATATACCTAAGATATTAGAAGATATATGAATACATATCCTTGACCAGTTGTTCAAAATGTCATCCACACCTGAATCTGATGAAGCTTTTAGCTCCAACTACCAATTTATAGGAGAGAAGAGAGGAAGATGTAAAACTGTACCATGGGGAGGCAATCAGCTACATCCAGACTGTGAAAAAATCTTTAGGGCATATTACCTGATTTCTTAACAAACATATTACATGAAAGACAAAGAGAAATGAGATGGAACCCATATATCAAAGGATACATTAAATATTTACAAATGAATTGCGATATGTGGACTCCCTTTGCCTCTTCATGCAGACATACAAATTTTAGAATTATGATAACAATTATAAGACATTTATAAATTTGAACATTGACTAGATATTTGATAATTATTTAGAAAACATTGTTAATTTTAACATCTGTGATAATGGTATTGTGGTTCTTTAAAGATTTATGATCTTTTGGAGGCATATGAGTTTACTTACTGAAATATTTGCGGATGAAATGATACGATATATAAGTTGCTTCAAAATAACATGGGAAGGGGGAGTAGCTGAAACCAGGATTGGCCATGAGTTTATTATTGAAGCTGGGTGATGGGTACAAAGTAGTTCATTGTAGTGTTCTGTGCTTGAAATTCTCCACAGTAAGAACATTTTTTTTTTAATGCCATCAATTTGCATTCAGCATTTTCTTTGATTCTTGGAGCTTTCTCAGCACTTCCTCAAGTGACAGGTTAGATTATCCCTATAAGAATGGCATATAGATATTATTGCCCTGTGGGTAGAAGGTGTTGTTAATGCTGAAGTGGGGGAAGCATCGTTAACAAAAATATTTTTAAAATTTTTATTGTACTAACGGATTCCTCCCCTCGCCCCCTCAGTTTCCAAACTGGGATCAGAGGGGGAAAAAAAGGGCTTGATCAGGAGGAACAAAGAACCTTAATTTTTTCTGGCAATGCTATTTCTACCAGGCAGTCCATTGGCCTTTTTAAAAAGGCAAATTCCTGATGCAAAGGACCCCAATGCACTGACCAGTCCCAGCATTTAGCCTCAGACTTTATTCTTCTGGGTTCCATGTGATTTCTAAGCAATAAATATACTTTAGAGAGACTAAGGACATTGGGAATCCAAATCAAACAGCTACAGCTATGGTTTCCCTACTCTTTACTTTCTGGAGCCCACAGAAAGATGAAGTGAGTAGCTCTCTTTGCCTTCATCTCTCTCTCTGGTGATATCTGTAATGGACACTTGTCTTTTTTTTTTTTTAATTTTTTTTTCAACGTTTATTTATTTTTGGGACAGAGAGAGAGCATGAACGGGGGAGGGGCAGAGAGAGAGAGGGAGACACAGAATCGGAAACAGGCTCCAGGCTCTGAGCCATCAGCCCAGGTGCCCCTGTAATGGACACTTGTCTTAAGAGTAACTTTCATTGATGTATTCTCTTCTCTCTTCCATCCTACCAGTGAAATCAAGAGTAATATGACCTCACTCTCTACTCTTGGGGTGGGCTCAGTTTGGCTTAACCCACTCAGTATATTCTGTTCCATTGGTTTGGGTCATTGGTTCTGGGGAGGACATATTCCCCTTGTGAGTTCACCCAGTGTATACTTCAGCACTACTGTAATATTGCGGCAGAAGGAATCTCTCCTACTGGACTTGAAAAAGACAATTATATCCCTGACTTTGTCAAGCAGTTATCCTGCTACCATAGGAGAGCTCATATTAAGGATTGCTTAGCCAAAATATGGAAAGAAATTTGATCTTTGGAAACATGATTGATACACTGGATCAATTAACCATGAAATTGCCTTTCCTTGAGAACGTGTTGGTGCTTAGGGTCAGTAAAATCTTGATTATTTAAGCCAAATGAATTGTGTTTTATCTTATTTGTAACTAAGAGCATCTTAGCACAAATGAAGCATTCTTACCTATTGACATAGAAATGAAGGAGATATAATATTCTGATAAAGAATCCAGGGGTGAGAATATACTGCTTACTTTGCCTTTTGAATTGATCTATATCCTATCTCAGATATAGTACGACAAGATTGTGAAGACCTAGTTGGAGACATCAAGTAAACACATCAGGTGATTAGACAAACCTAAAGGCATGATTTTGCTGAGTCTAATGATGTCTGGTGGACTTAAAAAATTCTGAATAGTACCAAGTGAGGAAGTAGAGGTAATAATTCAAGGTGTACAGAGTAACCTTTGTGACATCTCTATATGTTGGAGGCTAGGAGAGAAGAAAAGCTGAGTTTAAATTTTTACATTGCTGTTCCCTCTTTAGAAGAAAACCATGTCAGCTGCATAGGTCAGCATGCACGCTCAGTTGGCATTAGATTGCTCCACAGGGGTGCACCACATTTGCTTTATCTACTTTTGTATTTATTAACTATATTGATTGAGTACCGTATGTATGCTAGGCACTTTTCTGGGCACTGGTTAAGACATTCTAGTGTGAGAAGATCAGACAGTAAACAACTAGACAAATAAATCTATAGTCTCAGATAGCAATAAGTGCTCAGGAGAAAAAGAAAGTAGAATAAAGAAGTCTAAAAAGTACCAGGGAGGAAGGATATAATATATAATGTTCAAGCAGATGACATTTGAACAGAAATCTGAAAGACATGAAGGCTGCTTTCAGAACAAGTTAAATTTAGGTATCAACCATTTTTACATACTTTTTAGTTTGAAAAGGGAATTCAGTGCAAATGTATAATTGCTTATGAAACAAGCCAAACAAAATAAAAGTGGGCAAATAACTTTTATACCTCCCTTTATACCTCGCTTTTATACCTCCCTTTCACTCTCCCCATTAAAAAAAATTTTTTTTTCAACATTTATTTATTTTTGGGACAGAGAGAGACAGAGCATGAATGGGGGAGGGGCAGAGAGAGAGGGAGACACAGAATCGGGAACAGGCTCCAGGCTCCGAGCCATCAGCCCAGAGCCTGACGCGGGGCTCGAACTCACGGACCGCAGATGGTGACCTGGCTGAAGTCGGACGCTTAACCGACTGCGCCACCCAGGCGCCCCAGTCACTCTCCCCATTTTAAACACTCACCCACCACCCCATCCATGGAAACAGAAATTAAGAATTTTGAGTAGTCAATTAGACTTTTTTCCTAAGTTTATAAAAACTTAAACTCCCTGAAATACACATGGAATGTGTTTGTATGTTTACAATTATTCTTACTTCTGACAAAATTGGGATTATATTATGGACTGTTCTCTGCAACTTACTCTATTTATGTAGCAATACTTTGTGCACCATGACAATACACATCAACAGACATCTAACACAGTCCTCTCTGCCTTGCCATTTGGTTGCTCCTCATTTTCTTTTTTGTTTTTTAATTTTTTTTAACATTTATTTTTGAGACAGAGAGAGACTGAGCATGAATGGGGGAGTGTCAGAGAGAGGGAGACACAGAATCTGAAGCAGGCTCCAGGCTCTGAGCTGTCAGCACAGAGCCCGACGCGGGGCTCGAACTCACAGATCGCGAGATCATGACCTGAGCCGAAGTTGGCCGCTTAACCGACTGAGCCACCCAGGCGCCCCATGGTTGCTCCTCATTTTCTTAGATCTCTCATGCTGGATAATGGAAAAGAATAAAACCTGTGATGTAGGTGGGTTTTCCTGAAATTTTCTTATATAATATTCCAAATGATGGAAGTCAGTGGAAGAAGTTAATTCATACAAGTACTTTTGGTACTAAATCACAATTTTATATCTGTCTACCTATCTATCATAGGTTTGCACAGGCCTCTAAAGTAATTTGGGACGTAATCACAAAAAAAGGTAAATATTAGAGAGAACCATGACATTTTAAAACTGAAAAGCACTTAGGATATCACCTAATCTAATCTTATTTCATTAATTTGGTAAATGTATAGTGAGTGCCTCACACTCAGTAAGCACCATGAAAGAAAAAGTTGTCTAGGACAAAAAGTTGCCTAGGACATAATCTTAGTCTAAATCTTAACAGAAGATCAAGCAAGGGCTAAAGAGATTCTTTTGCAAGACACAGTAGGGAAGTGACAGATGTAATTTGAACACAGACCATCTGGCTTTGAGTGCAGGGCTCTTTTCTATTGTGTCTCATGGTCTACAGTAGTTTCTAATAGTATGTAACTGGAAGGCCAGTCTGAGTGCTCTCATTTGCAAAAACCTTACCCGTTAGAGTTCCATGAAACGAATGAAATACTAGTTAGACAGCTCCCATCTATAGGAGCTGGTAGTTTACTCTGAAAAATTTTAGCATAAGAATCTGATTTCAACCCATCTTCTCAGAGGGTAAATTTTATTCCATTTCCTTTTCTCAAAGCTCTTTCATTAGTATATTAGACTAATGAGTGAATCAATAATTAAAACTAGCAATATTTTTTATTATGTCTAATTAAGTGTTTAATCAGAACATTCTGGTCTTTAATCCTCTGAAAGCAGCATTTGCCAGAGGATGAATGAAATGGATGGGTGAAACATTACTAACAAACCCTTATACTCAGCAGACTAAGGACAGAGCTGGAGCCTTAAAGGTGAAGGTGAATTGGAAGTCATCACAGAAGGGACAGGAAATGGCAATAAATCTAATAGCTGTTGAAGACCATGTTTCTGAACAGATTTTCACTATGGGGAAGAGTAACTACAAATAAACTTGTGAAAAAATAAAAAAGTTTGTTAAAATGCTAAAGAATGGCTAACAAAATTGAGTTATATCTCGGTTGGTTTTGGATATGAAGTGTAGGTATCATAATGTTGTCAGCTGTCCCTAAATAAAACTATAAATAAATTCAGTGCAATCATGTAAAAAAAAAATCCCTATAGCTTTTTTTTCTTTTTGGTGGAATTTAATAATCTAATTTTGAGCAAAGGCCCAAGGATGGTCAAGACATTTTTGAAGAAGAGCAAAATATGAAGTAGGGAGAGACAGTTATTAAAACACAAACACACACACATGCACAATATGCCTTGTAGTTTTGACCTAGGAGGAGACAAATAGACCAATGAGAGAGAATGGAGTATAGAAACAGAGCCACTTACATGGAACTTTGTGGGCATTACGAGTAAGTGCAATAATTATGGATTATTCAATAAATAGTGCTAGGACATTCGCTTTCCCTATGGAAAATGAAATCTGATGCCTACCCAACATCATACACAGAAATCAACTTTAGGTAGATTAATGGCTGAAATGAGAATGACAAAAATAATTCTGGAAAACATTATTTTGATTTTGTGGTAGTAGGGTTTTTTAAGTAAAAGCAAAAATAAAAAAGGAAAAAAAACTAAAAAAAATTTGATAAATTCAACTGCATTAAAATGAAGAAATGAATCTAAAAGTCTCAGAGAGAGTGTGAAAAGAGAAGGCCCAAATTTACAGAAGATATTTGCAACACATTAACTGTAAAAGAGATTAGTATCTAGGTAATACAGAGAATTCCTACAAATCCATTAGAAAATGGCAAATAATTCTATACAAAAATTCTATACAAAAGCTGTGAACAGGCATTTCATAGAAAATGTAAATGGTCTGTAAGCGTACAAAACTGTTTAATATCAATAATGGGAATGTAAAATAAAACTGTAATAAAATACCATATTCCACATACTTGAGAAGCAAAAATTTCTTAAACACTTGGCAAAAGGAAGTGCCATGAAGAATGTGAAGCAATAAGAATTCACATTCACTGCTGGTGAGAATATAAATGGTACAACCATTTGGAAAAAAAAAAAAAAAACTGTTCGGCTATGGCCAGTAAAGTTGAATACATTTGTACTCTATGAATCAATAAATTCACTCCTAGGTATTGTCTCAGGAAAATTCTTGAACATGTATGTATACCAGGAGATTTATACAAAAATGTCCATAATAGAAATGTTTTTAAGGGGCGCCTGGTGGCTCAGTCGGTTAAGCGTCCGACTTCAGCTCAGGTCACGATCTCGCGGTCTGTGAGTTTGAGCCCCGCATCGGGCTCTGGGCTGATGGCTCAGAGCCTGGAGCCTGCTTCAGATTCTGTGTCTCCCTCTCTCTCTGCCCCTCCCCCGTTCATCCTCTGTCTCTCTCTGTCTCCAAAATAAATAAACATTAAAAAAAAAATTAAAAAAAAGAAATGTTTTTAAGATCCCAAACCTGGGGGAAATGGTTGAATAGATACCAACCTATTTGCATGATAAAATAGAATGTAGCAGTGAAAGTAGATGGACAGTACCTGTATGCGTCAACATGAATGAATCCTAAAAAAACCTAACGCACAGGGAAAGAAGGAGGTAACAGAAGAACACGTACAGGATGATAAAGTTCAAAAAGAGTAAAATCTGAACAATTAATGGTTCTGGAACATGCTTAGTTGGTAAAACCGTATAGAAAAGTGAAGAAATCATTAACATAATATTTAGGACAGTCGTTACCACAGAGGGTGAGGGAGAAGCAAGCAAACAAGTATGTCAGGGGAATTGGGCTGTACTAGTAATGTGATATTTCTTAACCTGGGTGATAAATCCACAAGTATTTATGCTATGATGATTGCTTTGTCTATGTTATATTCAGATATATGACTGTTTTAAAATTCATATATATGCATATACATGAATACACATATATATGAATACATAGAAATATTTAAAAATAAAAATCATTATGAAGTTAAAAAAGAAAAAAGAAAATAGTATTGTACAAAGGTGGTAGGGGAGGGCTAAGAGCACGTCAAACCCAGTGAACAGCATATACTAAGTTTCAGTCAGCAGTTCCATGAACCATGGCTCATTCTTCGAATATCTTGTCTATCTTCTCACTCTTCTGGTGCTTCAGTTTTATAGATTTAAATCTCACCTATGTGCTGAGAACTTCCAAACTTTGTATCTCCAATTTACACCTCTCCCCTGAACCACAGACTCCTATGCCCAGCTGCCTTACTGTTGTCTCCATCTGGGTGTCTAACAGGCATCTTGATCTTAGCCTGTCCAAACCTGAACTCCTGATACCTGCACTCCCCGCACCTCTACCAAGTCCTGCTTCCTTAGCAGCCTGCCCCTCCTTGTGAACAACATTTCCACCTTTCCAGTTGCTCAGGCAAAAGTAGACAAACACCTTGGATTCTTTCTTGACTTACTTTATCTCCCTCCCTGAGTTCAATCAGCAAATCCTTTTGGCTCTACTTTCAAATTACAGGCAGACTGACAACTCTCATGACTTCTACCAGTACTGTCCATGTCATCTTTCCTTGTGTCACCACCACCTTTCCCCACCCCCACCTCTCCATATCCCCCTTCACATCATTTTCCACATCACTCAAAGTAAAAACAAAATTTCCAGAGCCTTCCATGATCCGGACAACCCCTTGCCTCCTGACCACATCTCCACCACCCTCTCCCTTCTTCACCTTGACCTCCTTGCTGTTGAATGAGTCAAGAATGCTAGGGTTTTTGCACCAGCTCTTCCCTCTATCTGGAATGTTCTTTCCACAGGTACCCACTTGGCTCACTTCCTCAGCCCCTTCAACTTTTTGCTCAAATGCTCCAGGTTTGGCCTTTCCTATCCACCCCTCCAGCTCTCTCCTGTCTTCCCTCTTATAGTTACTACCATGTCAGATACTATATATTCTACATAATTGTTTATTCTGTCTTCCCCAGCTAGAACCTAAACTGCAAGAACGCAGGAAGTTTTGTCTGCTTGATTCACTGCTGTAGCCCCTTGAACTTAGAACCCTGCCTAACACATAATACATGATCAGTACAAATTTAATGGCTGAAGAGGGAAAAAATGGTGCTTTGAGGGAATTAAAACAAAAACAAAAACAGTTAGACTGCAGCACAGAATGAGTGAGAGATCAGCCTGGGAAGGTACACAGGAACCAAATCATAGATGCATATTTTTGCCATGTTAGCATGAACTAAGAATTATGTAAGCTATATTACTTACTCAATTTAACAAATGCCATGCTCCTGAGAAAGGAAATTCAACTTCGCCTGCATCCACAGGGGACACTAGCTGTCATGCATAGTTATTCTAAGTCTGAACTTCTGAGATTTTCTGGTGTGTGTGCTGTGTTTGAAGTACTATCTAGGTTGCACACACAGACACATAGATACCACACACATACACGTATTTTCATATACCCACAAGTATATTTATGTATATATGCGAGTTTTTGACATAAGCAAGAAGAGACAGAATCAATGCAATCAACATCAAGAGCCCTCTTGTAAAAGCAGAAAGATGTACAAGTGAGTTGTTTGTGATCTATTGAACTTACAAACAAATTTATGAAGAGCTTTCCTGAATTAACCTATTTGTAAGTAGAAGATATTGACTTCACAGATTTTTATTCAGTTGTAGTCCATAACCTGACTATGGAAAATAATATCTTATGAGCTAATCCTCAGCAGGACAAAATTTCTAATTAATGCCTCTGAGGCATTTATCCTGAATTGATTGGTTCTTCTATCACACACAGCCGGGTTGGCTGGCCCATTCTAAGCAACAGGACCATTTAGAAAGCTCACTGTGATAATCCTTTTACAATACTCCAATGGACCATTTGTAAAGGGATAAATTTTGTTAGAACTAATGCGTCCTAAACCACAATGGCCTCTGCCCAGTAAGTTCACACATGTGGACTACTTGGTAATTTTAGATTTATTTTTATCACCTTGAACTTTTATATATGGTGAATAATGTAACAACTAACTTATCCAATGTCAGAAGATCTGTTTGGCTGTCATAATGTTTCCAGGAAAAAAAAAATCCCCTGTCCAATGAAAAGACACTCTCTATATGCTTTCACTATAGTTCTTCAGGTCTTTCAGAACTGAGACTGTAGAAAACACGAGACTTGTACGCATATGCAAGCTGGCACGCTAGCTCCAGATGTAATTGAAGACACATTTCTCCATGGATTGAAGTGTTTTGTTTAGAAATACATTTCCCATTATACTTTTTTGCACATTTAAGTTTTTTTTCAGAAATGGTTTCTTTCATGGTTTCCTTTTAAAAAACACTTATTTAATAGTGTGAGAAGAGGTCTGTTGTGGTTCGGGTGTGGCTAAACCAGTTGTGGCCCTTTGAATATTTATGTATTGGAATAATCATATTCTCTGTTACTGGAAATCATTCTGTTTTTCTCACAAAAATTCACAAGACTTGCTTCTTCCGTTTTCCTTAAATCTGTGTTGATCAGGAGTGTAAATCTCAGTGAGACTCTTGGTTTATACAACCCTGGAAACAAAGTGGCCACATATTTTTTAAGGGCCTCTTCCATGAGTCTGGCAATTGTGTGATAGAGTGTTACCACCTCTTCTCATTGTTCTCATCTGGGACAGCCACTCGCATGTTGGAGAATGGCAAGATCTGAATGTCTCCTTGAGAAAAGAGGCAGTCGGCAAGTGGATGTCTCCTTCATTGTTCAGTCCTTCTCTGGTGAACAGTGCTTTTGCGTTGCTGGTGGAAATTCAAGCGTGAAGCCAATTTTTATGCTCTAGATGGCAAAAAAATGCAGCTAATTCCAAAGGGTTTCTCCTTCTTCCCCTGGCAGCTGGTATGTTTATATAGTGGGGATGAAAGGCCTGACATCTGTGTTTACATTTCTACGTAGCAGGGTCCCCCAAACCCACAGTTAGGAATCATTTATATCCAAGCACCTCTGCCCCAGAATTACAACAGCAAAGTCTTTCAACTTCTCCTCGGCAAGGGCCTTTGATCTCCCTGTGCAAAATGCTCTCTGATGAGTTGTGATTGGAAGAGGAGGGCTGGGAAGGTTTTATACTTTGACAGCTTCCTCCTCTCTCTCCACCCCCAACCATATAGGAACATGACCCAGACCTTTAAGTACCCAAACCTCTTTCTATAAATTTCACTGAGTTACCAGAACAAAATTAAAATAGACTGGTGCAACAAAAGCAGTGGGTCTCAAAGAATTTGAATTTTTAATAAGTACTCCTGTTGGTTCTGGTTTTTTATTCCAAGTAGATTAGAATCACCTGGGTTCCTTATCAGACATGGAAAATCCAGAATCCTATGCAACTCTCCTGAACATGAATTTCTAGGTGTGGTTCCAAGAATCTGTATTTTTCACATCTTGAGATGAATCTCAGGTATGTCATTGCCTTGGAACCCTTAGACTAGTTGGCTGTAGGGACCGAGCTTTTAATGTGAGGACTAGGGTATACTAGTCTTTGTTGCAAGACAGCATCTCAACCTCTGACCCTTTCAGTGAAATGGTGATGGTCTTCCCAAGTCAGAATCAGTGTAAGTTGATGAAGTCATCTTCTTTGAACGTTTGAATGTCTTACTTAATTTTTCCTGACCTCATTATACTACTTGAGTTTCTCTTCCATAACCATGCCCATCTCTGTTTTGTCCCCTCTCTGAACCCTTGACAACCACTAATATGTTCTCAATTTCTCCATTTTTGCCATTTAAAAAGTGTGATATAGGGGCACCAGGGTGGCTCAGTTTGTTGAGCCTCAGACTCTTGATTTCAGCTCAGGTCATGATCCCAGGGTTGTGGGATTGAGCCCCGTGTTAGGCTCCACACTGTGTGGGTCCTCTTTAAGATTCTCTCTCTCTCTCTCTCTCTCTCTCTCTCTCTCTCTCTCTCTCCCCCTCCCCCTCCCCCTCTCCCCCTCTGTCCCTCTCCCTGCTCACACACTGTCTCTCTAATATAAGAAAAAGTATTATGTAAATGGAATCATACAGTATATAATATTCAGGGATTGGCCTGTTTTTGCTCCATGTGATTCCTTGGAGATGCATCCAAGTTGTCACATGTGTCAATAGTGCTTTCATTTCTATTGCTGAGTAGTATTTCATGGTATGAATATACACAGTGTATTTAACCATTAGCCCATTGAAGGACAGCTAGGCTGTTTCTGGCTTTGGTCCATTATGAATAAAGCTTCTGTGAACATTAATGTACAGTTTTCTGTATGAATACAACTATGTTGGTATTTTATGAGCCTCTTCAACTTTTATACTTTTATAGGCTAATCACAAACTCTGTCACATCCATAAAATCTTCCCAGTTTTAACTTCAGTTAACCTTATATTATCCCCTTCCTGGATGTCAAAGCAACACCTACCTATACCAGGCATTTTAGCGTTAGCCTGTAGTCAAATTATTTCATGTTGCATTTATTGCCTTCTCAATGAGATTGGAAACTGTTTGGGGGCAGGGACCACATCATATCCCACTTTTGTATATCCTGCAGTACCTACTACAGCCTTGGACATACCAGCAAATTAACCAACCAGACAAATAATGTATTTTTTTTTTCACTTAATCTGATTTATTGTTGTGCCTCTGTGACTAACAGAGTATATCATGTTAAGTACTGTGTGGGTATAAGAATGCATAAAAAACACGAAAGCTGCCCTCAATGGATTTTTAATTTAGCTAGAAAACTAAAGCCAACACTAATACGTGTGAGGTTATAGAACAATGAGCTGCTGTGATTTTGATGCCGAACACATGGACAGAGAAGAGAGCGATGAGTGTGGGCTGGAAAAATTGAGAAGATTTCATGGGGAAAGTAAATTTTAAATCAGTTCTTTAGGAGAGGAGTGACATAAAAAACTGGTGGAGAAGGAAAAAATTCTAAGAACATCCCAGTGTTACAGGAGTGCTGTGTGGTGAATTGCTTAAAAAAAAAAAAAAAAAATACTTGTTAATCAGAATAGGTAGATGAGGTGTGACCTGACTATGGCAGGTCTTGGAAGGCATGCATGACATATTTGTGCTGGTTCCATCTTCTGGAATATAAAGTTGGTAACAAAAGCTCACAGCAACTAAACATGTTGAGGTAAGTCCAGGCTGTTATGCTGAATTCTAATCCTGTCAGACGTAGAACCTGCTGGCCTCTGGATGTTCTGGGAATTTATCAACTTTCAAGAAATATTATGGAGCACTGAGATTTATGTCCTGGTAGACCCTTGACTAGCATGCGGTACCTCTTAGAAAGTATTTGAATTGGGTCCACAGACTTGTGTGATGCTCTAATAGTTGCTGAAGGAAGTCTGCTTAGGAGATAAAACAGTGATGCACCCCTTCTGCCAGAGGAAGCAGCAGGTGCTCTAGGGACCAGGTGATGAACATAAACTGAGTTGAAGAGAGAGCATGGGTCCTAGGTATGGAGTGAAGCTGTACTTCATCAACTCCTATGACTCCCTCTTCCCTTTTCCCCTCCCCATAACATCTGGACAGTTCTTCTCTGAGAAAGTCCTATGAAAAAGCTGATCAGAGGGAGCTAAAGGAGCTTTATTCTATCAGCTATAATGGATGAAGCTGCCTGGAGGTCAGAAGTCCAAGGGAGGATCACTGGCTTTACAGACAATGGTCCTGGGTCTGTCAGTGGTCCCTAAAGCCAAAGACTGCAAGAGCAGTGGGCATCAGAGCAAAGCTGTGATCATCACCATGACACCACCACCAAGATCCCTAGAAGAAGTCACTTGGAAGGGAGCTTCTGCATAGGGCTCAGAGGCTTACGATATGTGCTGTTGTTATAAAAGCAATATTGTACACTCATTGGATGGTGAGGCCTGGGAAAGGATGGGCCCCACAGCTTCTGGTATCTGGTAAAAACTGAATAGTGAGGGGTGCCTGGGTTGCTTCAGTTGGTTAAGCATCCGACTCTTGATTTTGGCTCAGGTCATGATCTCATGGTTCCTGAGATCAAGACCTGCATCCTGCTCTGTGCTGACCATGCAGAGCCTGCTCAGTATTATCTCTGTCCCTTTCTCTCTACTTTTGTCCTGCTTGCAATGCGCCCATGCACACAGGCACACACACACACACACACACACACACACACACACACACACTCTCTCTCTCTCTCTCTCAAAACAAATAAACAAACATTAAAAAAGACTGAATAGTGAATGTCAACGTCAGTTACACATTAGGTACTGGCTATGCTAATTTGTGGACAGCTGCAGAAGACATTGGCGTGTACCAACAGCAAAGACAAGTTAATTCACATAGGGTGTGGTTGATGGTTCCATCCCTTGCACTTCTGTGTTTGTTTCATTTCCATTTTCAGTTGTGAAGGAGAGACATTTATTAACAAATGCCTAAAGAGTTTTGTTTGTAGTTTTAGAGGTCTGCAATAGGAAAATATTCATAGCCTAAGGGTCCCACAGTAAAAAGCAAAATGTGTGTAATTCCTAAATACTTATGGAATTTCAAGCACAAATTCACTTAGAGTATTAATGACTTTACTGAAGATAGACAACTAACTTAAAATCAACAAATCATTAGACTTGCAGTAAAAGTGTAAGCAATGCCTAATTAATATACTTGTTGATTATTTTCCTTGATAGAGACATTAGTTGTTAAGTCTAATGGTGCCTCAGAGATCAACAGAATAGTGAGGAAGGCAACCAGCCAATGACTTCAAGTCATTTAACCAAAACAGTATTTTCTTCCTACTTTCCTCCATCAAAATATCTATTATTATTATTATATTATTATTACTATTTGATATAGTTTTGTTTATCTGAATAAATGCAAACATTCGAGGATATAGACATAGTCTCAAAGTACTTTATAAAATAAAGTGAAAGACAATGTGATATCAGAAATATAATTTGTTGGGGGGCCTGGGTGGCTCAGTCAGTTAAGCATCCGATTTCATCTCGGGTCATGATCTCAAGGCTCCTGAGTTTGAGCCCCACATCGGGCTTTCTGCTGTCAGCACAGAGTCTGCTTTGGATCTTCTGTCTCCCTCTCTCTGCCCCTCCCCCACTAGCATCTCTCTCTCTCTCTCTCTCTCTCTCTCTCACACACACACACACACACACACACACTCTGTCTCTCACTCTCGCTCTCTCTCTCTTTCAAAAATAAATAATTAGAAAAAAGAAATAGGGACACCTGGGTGGCTCAGTCGGTTAAGCATCCAACTTTGGCTCAGGTCACGATCTCGCAGTTCATGAGTTCGAGCTCCGCCATTGGGCTCTGTGCTGACAGCTCAGAGACTGGAACCTCCTTCAGATTCTGTGTCTCCCTGTCTCTCTGCCCCTCCCCTGCTTGTGCTGTGTCTCTCTCTCAAAAATGGATAAAAAAATTTTTAAAAAATTAAAAAATATACATAATCTGTTTTCTATTTTTCTTGAATAAACCTCTTTGGGTTCAAGTTACACTCTCAGAGGAGCCTTCTTTTCACATTAGCTCTGGCCCACAGAGAAACAGGTGACTGCCTTGCCATCATTGTGGGGAAGGTTGGCCCCATTAGCTCTGCTTTACACATGAGGAGTTTATATAAATTATCCGTAGCCAGCAAATGGTAGAACTGAAATTAGAAGCTACGTCTGTGTGACACCAAAAACTCCCATTATTTTTCCTGTGCGATGCTGAAGAAAGATAATCAGGATATATGAGTCACTAGCTTCAGCACTCTCCACCAAGCATTTTCCATATTATTAGAGTAACTCCCTCCCTTGAGAAATAAGGAGTAAGTAAGCAAGCAAATTCCTTGAGGAACACAAAATATTTAATTGCTATTCGTCACTTCTCTTACTCAGGACAAGATTAATTAACTCTGATATTTTCATTTGCATGGGTCTAATGTAGATGGCTTAATAATTGCTTCTTTAAGAAGAGACTCTTCTGAGAAAATGCCATGTGAATAAATCCGAACCTTCTTCACTCCTTCCTACTGCCTGAACTTGTTTTAGACAAAAGAAGTCTGTGATTAAAAAGAAAAAAAAAGCCAAACATTTCAAATCTGGTGGTGAAAACCCTTTTCATCATGCTTGCAGATACCATCAAAGTCCAAGAAATACTGCAGAGTTTTAAGATGTATATTTTTGAGCTTGATGTAAATGACAGGATCTCAAGCTGCAGTGTGACTCCAGGCCCAAACTAGAGACAGTTCCCAAATACCTTCAAGTTACACCAAGGAAGAAGCATTGCACATAGGCTGTTGATTTATCAAAAACTCAATTTTCCATGACAAGCTCCATTGAAGACTGAGGAAAGTCAATAGCCAGGAGTTCACATCACCTTGGACAGCGGCTAGAAGATGGGACAATAAAGAAAGAGACCATAAACTCTGATAAGCAGTGATTTACCAATTAGATGTGAGAAAAATAATAATTAAAATGACAAAATACCATGAGTCATTAAGGGTTAGCCTAATTAAATAATAGCCCAATGTAAACCAGAGATTTATGATCTACCAGCTGCACAATGTGGGTTTATCAAAATAATGAAAATTGACATATACTTTATACACAGCCTATCGTTAGCTGCCTTTTTCAACATCTATTTGGAGGTCACCTAGGGAAATATGCCTCCAACCTTAACTAGTTACTAGATTCTTTCTGCTGCAACCCAGTCCTCAATGGAACTTGTATTGCCTCGTCCTGCCTGATGGACAAAATGGTGACTTTTCTAGCCTAGTCTTATGGCTTTCCTCTACTGCAGGCTGCCTTTGTGTGTTTGGCTTGCTCATTCATGTTCCCCAACAGTGTTAACATTTGGATGCTTCTTTTGGCAAAATATCTAGAGCAGCAAGGACCCAAGTGTTGCCCTCTGGGGCCCTTTGGAAGGCTGGGGATTGGGTGGGATCCCTGCTCATCACTGGTGCTGCACACTCTTGGCACATTGCATCGGCCAGATGGACTTACATATGGACACATAGTTATTGACCACATCAGTCAGTGACTTGAGCGAGCAGATAGCAGCTTTAACATATATTATGCCTCTGCTCAAAAACAGCCTCTGCTCCTCCTCTGTCCTCCTAGGCTTCTGATTTCCTAAGGCCTAGGGGCACATGGGGTTGCATGCAATATGACCTCTATCAGTACAGCCTGAACATCCACCATTTTAAGGTCCTGTTCTGTTTGTTATTTATTATTCATCTTACATGGTTTAAACTCTCTGTTTCCATATCCGCTTCACTCTTAGCACTTGTGCTAGCCCAAGTACCAGTGACTTCAGGTCTTTTTAGCAATGCTAGCTGTTGTTCCATTCTTCTCACACCATTTAGCTGCTTGACAAGCTGATTGTGTCCTCCTCGATATGACACATGTGAAGTTGTGATCCCACCCAGGGTATTTAGATCATTCCAGGTTGTGGCAACACTTTTGAGAAGACTGCTACCCCCAGTCATTCTGATCAATTATCTGAAATAGCAATGTGGAAATGAGTGCAAGGCCCCTGTCTGGCAAATCTCATCCTACCCTTGAGTCTGGTACAGGTCATACCCATCTCTTGGCTGTTTCTTTCGGACCTGGATGAGGGTGAAGAACTAGATGGTACCACTTGACTGGTGCGTTCTATTTCAAGTGCTACAGAATTTGGTGCCCAGAAGTATAAGCTCCCCAGTAATACCACCCATGTGCATAAATGGTTAGACTGTTCTGAACAGTCACTAAAAACCAGGTAGCAAACCTATTAAGGCAGTTTTGCCAATTGGTTCCTACCTAGACACAGCCTTAATAACTACACTTTCCAAAGACTTTCAAATGTCATCTTGTTCGTTCAGGTTGTTGAGAACTCTCTCCTTCTCTTAATCTCTAGCTCCTGTTATGGGCCTACAGGTTTGTGTTGATTCTCCTGTGATGAAAAAAAAAAAAATCTGATGAAATTTTAGTATATAAAAGCAAGTTAGGGGTGCCTGTGTGGCTCAGTCGGTTGTACGGCCGACTTCGGCTCAGGTCATGATCTTGTGGTCTGTGAGTTCGAGCCCCGCGTCGGGCTCCTTGCTGACTGCTTGGAGCCTGGAGCCTGCTTCAAATTCTGTGTCTCCCTCTCTCTCTGCCCCTTCCCCATTCGCACTCTGTCTCTCTCTTTCAAAAATGAATAAATTTTAAAAAATTAAAAAAAAATAAAAGCAAGTTAGTAGCAGAATAATCTAACATGTCCATTTTAATATGCCAGACATTGTGCTAGATTCTTGGTATACTCTGGTGAATAAAACATAGTCCCTTCTGTCTTGGAGATTATAGTCTACTGGGTAAGATAGACAATGAATAGATAAGCAAACAAATAGTTAAAATTGATCAAAGTATATAGGTAAAGCACATAAAATAATACCTGGAACATAGTGTTTAATAAGTGAAACTTATTATTCCTGTTGGTAATAACTATGATATAATAACAGTTATGTAATTGTTATTGTACATAGCATAATGTTATTATATTATATATCATTATACAAGGTAGTGGGTATTCTAGTGATCTGTTGTTGAATAACCAATCAATGTAAAATTTAGTGGCTTTAAACAATAACTACCACCATTTATTTTGCTTATATCTGTAATTTGGGCAGAGCTCAGTGGCATCACTTGGGGCATCTCAATTAGAAATTGGAGGATTGTCTTCCAAGATGGCTCCCTCACATGACTAGCAAGCTGTGTTAGCAGTTACCTAGGAGCTCAACCAAGGCTGCTGGCTGGAGGCTACATTTCTCTCCATATAGGTCTTATAATGGGGCTGCTCGAGTTTCCTCACTATGTAGAGGCTGGGTGGGTTCCAAGAGTATTTCAAGTTTCAGAAAGTGGAATCTATCCTTAACACCCTTGACCTGGAAACGTCCACCATATTCTATTGGTCAAGCAGTCACAGAGCCTGCCCGGTTTTAAGAGGAGAGGCCATAGACCCTTCTTCTTAATGGGAGGAGGGTCAAAGAATTTGCAACTGTCTTTAGCCTAGCACAGTGGGTTAAAAATGCAAGCTCTAAAATGTGTCCATTTCTTTTCACAAAATACCAGCTTATTTGGCTATAGTGTATATTTAAAAGCAATTTCTTTTTTCATTTTGGGTTCTTGGTTGAGATAGGTGGAATAGATGGTGTTGCCATCACTCCACAGGGAATTGAGGCAGAGGGATTTTGAATTGCATAAGGTAATAGCCATACTGTAGAAAACGTAGGGAGCTTTGCTTCCTTGCAGGCCCCAGATGCTTCCCACAGTTTTGTACAGCTTGTGATTGGGCTTTGACTAGTCATACACACTGGCCTGTGACTCTAAAAGAACGTAATTTTAGTGGTCACAGCAGTGCACCACTGGTACCCAAGTTTTATGATATCCAGCTGCAGAATGCATCATCATGTTTCTGAGGCCTAACTTATTGAGATCATTGTTCAGTTCTGGTGTACCATCTGTTGTCCGGGTCTTCCTAAGTGATTTTCTGGGCTGTCTTCCCTTTTCACTGGGAATGGAAGGAGTTGTCAAAAGCCCAGTACATTCTTTACCGCATTGTAAAGCCATCAGGACTTAATTAGGGAAAAATTCTTCAGCAACAATTGATTTGTTCAACTATCATTCAATTTGAAGTACTCTCTTTTTATTAAAAAATACTTGAAAGTTGTTGGATGCCTGCTTTGGATTTTTTGAGTGTGTCTCCATCTTTTTTACATCCTGTCCTTAGCAAATTTTCAATAACTTGATTGTAGTTTGAAAACTACTTCTGGTTAGAATTTGTTAGAAACTAACTTCCATTTAACACTGATTCTTGTTAGGTATCTGTAGATTCTGATAGGTAAGCTAAAAAAGACAGTTGATTAAACTTAGTAGCTTAGGGTTTTCAGAAAGTGTTCCAAACCATTGCTCAGCATCTAGGCCTTTGGAAAATCAACTTCGTGTTTGTCTCTAGTTCCTTTCCCCTGAAGTTTTAGCCTCTTTGTATGTAGAGAAAAGTTGGAACCATATGTTTCTGATTCATTTGTAACTAAGATTTAGAGTTAGCTCATGAAGCTATTGTTTTGTAAGAACATGTACTTTAAAGTTGTATGTAATCCATTTTAAGTCCTTTCTCTTCTTTAAACAAGGAAACATTTCTTTGCCAAACTTGACCTCAAAATAAAAAATTTGTTTGTTTCAAGACGCTGGAGCCACTGACAGTATTTAGGGTGTTGCCCCAAACTCCGACAGTCTCTGCGTTTGCCTCAGAATCAGTTCAGATAAAGGACATCAATTTACCTAGCTATGCACTTACCTAATTATTGCAAATATTTAGAAGCTAGAAGAATAATAGTTGCACATGGAAAGATGAGTACCTTTGTAAAGGCCAAGAAAGAAATAGTTTGTATGGATCAAATGTACATCACAATATAAAGGAAACAAGAAAATGGAAACTTTGAGAAACTAAATCACTGGACTAGAACCAGCAGAGAAGTGGTGAGGGGGAGGTGAGAAATGGAGGTGAGTAATGGATAGAACAGTGGTTCTAAACCTGGCTGATGATCAGACTCACCTGGATAAACACCTGTTTTACAAGTATAGATTCCTGGGTCTCAGGATGGGTAAGTTTGGGCATCTGTATTTTTTTTAATGTTTATTTATTTATTTATTGAGAGAAAGAGATCAGGGGAGGGGCAAAGAGAATCCCAATCAGGCTCTGCACTATCAGCACAGAACCTGATGCGGGACTCCATCCCATGAACCATTAGATCATGACCTGAACCAAAATCAAGAGTTGAATGCTTAACTGACAGAACCACTCAGGCGCCCCAGGTGTCTGTATTTTTAAAAGCTCCTCAAGTGATTCTAATAATCAGCCTGGTTATTGGAAATAATTTGAGAACTCTACACACACACGCACGCACGCACGCACACCCATGAATGCAAAATTGTAGAGAGGAAATTAAAGTCCAATCTGGGCCATAACACTCTATTCTTATGCCCTGAAATCTGACTGTGCTCTACCTCAGACTGTAGGAAAAGATCTTAGGTAAATCAGCAGCTTTCCTTCTGCATTCTTTTACACAATACAGAATATTTCTTCCACCAGGTCTCAAACCAAGGCCTAAGGTGAGAGAAAAAAACAACATAGATGGCTATAAGATCTGTAACTGTAGAGAAGTGTTTACTTGGCATTCATTTCATCTTTTATTTCCAGCTCACAACTTTACTGTATACTTAATAATGAAAATCCAGTGTCATCCCTGGGGCATTGACAGATGCTTAAATCCTTTAAAGTAGGATTATATTATGTACATTTTATTGCCTTTCAGGATCTTGTCAGTGCCCTCAATGGAATTTCTCCTTGCCCAAATGGAGTTGAATAAACACGTTGATGATTTCTCCAAATCCACTGAGTAAAGCAGAGCCCTGAGATGGTAAATTTGTAATACCAAATTGCCTGTCCAGTCAGGGCAGTGCCTTCCCAATGTCTGCCTTGAGGAACACCCAGCATCAGGATTGATTGTTTGTCTCAGATAATGTTTGGGAATGGGTCCAACTTGGTTTCAGCAATTAAATTCCCCAGGTAAAAAGCTCTTCTTATAATTTTACTAGACTAGCATTTTCAACAGCTATTAATGAGCCAAGTACTGTGCAATTTTATAAATGAAGGGATTCAGGCTATCATTATGTATAAATCCTCCCCAAATTACCTGTTCTAGTCAGAAGGCATGATCTGAAAAAAGAAACGATAATGTTTTGGAAAATGATGACATTCTGTAAATAAAATCTGGCAGCAAAAGTTCTTAGAAAAACTAATGCTCGAGTCAACATGCCTCAATTTATTGCTACATGAATCAGAAATTAATTTTTCTGCAATCATTCTTATACTTCTGAACTGTGACATCGTTAACAGAGTCTGAACACTCAAAGGTACCTAGACTCTTAATACAATAAGCCAAAATGAATATAAATGGTTGAAGAGGGTAGTAAACTAGTTTTCTTGAAATTTTCCGGAAAATTGAGTTTACAGTGACTAGAATGTATGAGACTGCCAAAAGGTATGGAGGTTAGGGGATGGGAGAAGTGGAATTATTATGATTTTCATGTCCATAGGGGCTTTTATGTTCCCTGGGTAATAACAAACACCAAATACTGAAAGTATATATTGGCCAGGAAATATTATTGCTGGAACTGTTTTGCATATAGCTTCTTTACAACATTACTTTCTCCATCTTTAAGGAGTGGTGCATGCTCTGAATCGGCTTCTGGAGTCCTTTCCAACCCATTTCTACCTTTGTTTTCTAACCATCCAACCAAATATCGGAGAGGTATGAAAACATCTAAGTGTCCCGTTTAGGAAAATGTAGCTGCTATTGATCTTGTTTGGCAAAACACCTTGATGGGATATTTTGGCTATGAAAAGTTAAGCCCCAAGTCAGGGTCTAGAGGAAGGCTGCAAAATAAGGGGATGCCGAGTTGCTCGTATGTGAAAATATGTGGAGACTTTTTAGTATGAGCAGCCTGAGAGAGGCAACGAGGGACACAGAAAATTTGGAAGCACTGAGCTGCCAGGAGATCAAGGGAGAGAGGGTGCATAGCAACATGTTGGATTTTGGGGCTGGCAGGGGTTATTGGCTAGGAATTTTCATAATAGCAATTTGATATTACATTTTAAATATTGCTGCACTATTCAGTGCTGGAACATAAGCACCATGAGGTACCACTGGACTTCAGTAGAGTCAGCTACACATTGCTCCTTGTGTTGGTGGTCACTTGGTAGAAGAATTAAAAGGATTTGGGCCTGCATTCCACATCAGGGTCACCTAGAGTGGTGAGAAGATTGTCACAGGAGATGGACGCTAGGTAGAGAGTCAGAATTCAGATGAAGCAGAATATTGGAGTAGGAGGAAATTAAGAGACAACTAAGCCTCTGAGACTTTTCTACTCTTGTCCGTTGCCATGTATCTCATAGGGCCCGCTAGAATTATCTCTCAACTGGTCTTGCTATTCTCCTTCTTCCCCTGTTATAGTTTATTCTCCATAACAGCATTTGGGGGAACTTTTAAAATGTAAATTAGCAGACGGTAGAATAGGAGTTTTCTAGAACATTGATTTTGACAGTCATCTACAGAAGAGACTACTTTTGTGGGAGTCCAGCAGTCTAGGGGAAGAGCTGGAGCAAAAAATCCAAGATAGATGCATTGAGGATGTTAAGAAGAAAAGATAAAGAGAAGATAAAGTTTCACTTTATTCTTGCTACCCCATCTCCAAAGCACCACAGTTCAGTGCCAAGACAAATTCCCTTAACCTTTGATTTCTCCCACAGGGCAAAATGAGAGCATAGTGAATGAATGCCCAGCTTCTCTAGCCAGGCAGGATGCTGCCCAAGAGACCCTTTTTTTTTTCTTGCCCCACCCAGAATACTTAGGCAGTGGGAATAGCTAAAGGGTTGGGAGGGGCCACCAGGACTCAGAACTCACCAAAGGACCATGGATCTTACTAACCTGCTTTGTGGATGCTATCAGGAAGCTGCCCACAGCTGCTTGGGACTAGTATCAGTGGACCTCCCCCCCAGCTGGCTCACAGTCACCCCTAATGCTCTGCATGTTTTACCCACCTCCCAAGGTTGGCTCCCCAGATGTGCCCCTGCAGACAGTGAGAGCAAGCCTTTATAGATGGCTCATGAGCATGTACAGAAAGTTGGACCAACTCTCTGGGATGGGAGAAGGCACATAAACTTGAACAATTCAGGAAACTACCCTTCAGAGTCTCTTGGAACCAGTATGGCTTTGCAGGATTGAAAGAAGGCATACAGTCTTAGGACTTCCCCTCAAAGCCAGAACAAAAGGTGTGGACACTATAAAAACAAAGAAACAAACTATAGCCAGTATCACTGATAAATATAGATGTAAAAATCCTCAACAAAATACCAGCAAAATGCCTTCAATAGCACATTAAATGGATCATACACCATGATTCAAGTGGGATTTATCCATGGGATATAAAGATGGCTCAACATATGCAAATTGATAAATGCAGTACACCATATTAACAGAATGAAGGATAAAAATCGTACAGTCATCTCAGTATGTACATAAAAAGCATTTGACACAATGCAGTATTCTTTCATAATAAATACTCTCGGTGATTTGGGTATAAAAGGGATGTCCTCAATGTAATAAAGAAAATATAAGACAAGCCCACTGCTAGCATCATAGTCAGTGGACAAGAGCTGAAGGCTTTACCTCCAAGATGAAGAACAAGGTACCACTCAGCTCAGAAGAGTGGCCTACTCTTACCACTTCTATTCCACATGGTACTGGAAGAATAACAGGATCAATTAGTTAGGGAGGGGGAAAAAAGATGTCCCATTTGGAAATGAAGAGTAAAATTGTCTCTGTTTCCAGAAAATCCTAGAGACTTCACCAAAAAACTGTTAGAACTAATAAATGAATTCAGAAAAGTTGCAGGATATAAAATCAACATACAGAAGTCAGTGAGTGGCATCTCTGTACACTAACAACAAAATATCCCCCCCCAAAATAATTAAGAAAACAATTCCTTTTGGAGTGCCTGGGTGGCTCGGTTGAGTGTCCAGCTCTTGCTTTCAGCTCAGGTCATGATCTCAGGGTTGTGGGATCGAGCCCTGCATCAGGTTCCATGCTCAATCATGCTCCCCTCTCCCCTGCTTGCATGTTCTCTCTCTAAAAGAAAAACAGAAAAAAGAAAAGAAAAAATAAAACAATTTCTTTTACAACAGCATCAAAAAGAACAGAAAAATTTAACCAAGGAAGTGAAAGATCTGTATATATAAAATGTTGATGAAAGAAACTGAAAAATACACAAATAAATGGAAAGATATCCTGTGTTCATGGATCAGAAGAGTTAATGTTGGTAAAATGTCCATACTACCCAAAGCAATCTCTATCAAAATTCCAGTGACATTTTCTCGGAAATAGAAAAAATAATCCTGAACTTCATATGAAACTACAAAAGATCCCAAATAGCTAAAGCAATCTTGAGCAAGAACAGAGCTGGAGGTGTCAAATTTCTTTATTTCAAATTATATTACAAAGCTACAGTAATGAAAACAGTATGGTACTGGTATATAAATATAGACACATAGACCAATGGAGTGTAAGACAGCATCCAGAAATAAACCCATGCATATATGGTCAACTAATCTTCAACAGAGGCACTAAGAATACACAACGGGCAAAGGATAGGCTCTAGTAAATGGTGTTGGGAAACTGGATATCTACATGCAAAAGAATGAAATTGGACCCTTATACACAAAAATCAACTCAAAAGGGTAAAGTCTTAACTGTAAGACTTGAAACTATAAAACTCCTATAAGAAAACATAGTGGGAAAAGCTCGTTAAAAATGCTTGATGGGACCCTGGGTGGCTCTATCGGTTAAGCAGCCGACTTTGGCTCAGGTCATGATCTCATGGTTTGTGGATTCAAGCCCCACGTTGGGCTCTGTGCTGACAGCTCAGAGCCTGGAGCGTGCTTTGGATTCTTCCCATCTCTCTGCCTCTCCCCTGCTCATACTCTGTCTCCCTCAAAAATAAACAAACATTAAAAACATTAAAAAAAATTTTTTTAATGCTTGACAGCAAGTGTCTAGCAATGATTTGTTTGCATGTCACACTGAAAACATGGGAAACAAAAGCAAAAATAAAGAAGTGGGACTATGTCAAGCTAAAAAGTTTCTGCACAGCAAAAGAAACCCATCAACAAAATGAAAACGCAATCTTCAGAATATGAGAAAATATTTGCATACCATATATCTGATAAGGGGTTAAGACCCCAAATGCAATGCCATACAAAACTCAATACGGGACTCATACAATGCAATAGCAAAAACAACAAATAACCCAATTTTTAAAATGGGCAAAAAGCCTGACTAGACATTTTTCCAAAAAAGACATAAAAATGACCAACAGGTGTATGAAAAGGTGCTCAACACCACTAATCACAGGGAAATACAAATTAAAACCACAGTGAGGTACCACCTCACACCCATTGGCTATTATCAAAAAGTCAAAAGATAACAAGTGTTTGTAAGGATCCAGAGAAAACTCCACCTTTATACACTTCTGGTGGGAATATAAACTGGTATAGCTATTACAGAAACTAGTATGGATATTCCTTAAAAGAAATTAAAAATAGGACTACCATTGATCCAGCAATCTCATTTCTGGGTATGTATCCAAAAGAAATGAAATCAGTATCTCTAAGAGATATTTGCACTCCCTATTTATTGAAGCATTATTGACAAAAGCCAAAATGTGGAAATAATTGGAGTGTCTGTCTAAGGATGAATGGATAAAGAAAATGTGGTATGTATTACACAATGAATACTATTCGGCCTTTAAAAAGAAGGAAATACTGCCATTTGAGACAACATGGATGGACCTTGAGGACATTATGCTAAGTAAGCCAGATACAAAAAAAACATGTTCTCATTTATATGTGAAATCAAAAAAAATTGAACTCATAGTAACAGAGAGTAGGATGATGGCAGATCATGGGGCTGGGGGATATGGGGAGATGCTGATAAAAATATACAAACTTTCAGTTATAAGAGGAATAAGTTCTGGAAACCCAATATATAGCATGGTAACTATAGTTAATAGTAATGTATTATATACTTGAAATTTGCTAAGAAAATAGATTCTAAATGTTCACACACACACACACACACACACACACACACACACACACAAATGGTAACCATGGGAGATGAGGTGATAGACATGTGAGTTAGCCACTTGTGTTGATGATTTCACAATGTATACATATATCAAAATATCAGGTACACAGTTTTCACTTGTCAATCATACCTCATGAAGGCTGGTGACAAAATGTAACTCAGATCATGATTATTTCCCATTCTTTTTAGAATAAAGTCCACATTATCTGTCTTGGTCTTAAAGATCCTGTGTGACCGGGCTCATGGCTAACCCTCTGGTCTTGTCTCTTCCACCCTCTACCTCCCTCCTGATTGCCCACACTGGCTTCCTGGTCATTTATCCAACATATTAAGGCCCTTACCATCTCAGGGTTATATACTTTGTGTCCTGTCTGCCGGGACAGGACAGATTCTGGAATAGCTGGTTCCCAAACATCTTTCAGATCTTAGCTTGTATGTCATCTTTGCAAAGAAAGCTTCTTTGATGTTTGTTTGTTTGTTTGTTTGTTTGTTTGTTTGTTTGTTTTAGCACAAGCAGGGGAAAGGGGCAGAGGGACAGAGATAGAGAATCTTAACCAGGCTCCATGCTCAGTGCGGAGCCTGATGTGGGGCTTGATCCCACAACCCTGGAATTTTGACCTGAGCCAAAAAAGAGTCAGACGGTCAACTGACTGAGCCACTTAGGCACCCCTGATCATCTTACTTATAATACTTTCCCCTCAACCCCTGATTGTCTATTCTTTACTCTGCTTCATTTTTCTTTATAGCACTTTCCATCACCTTCAAGTTTTATTTATTTGTTTATTTACTATCGGTCACTCTGTGCGTGGCAAACTCTAAATTGGCCCCCAGTGGTCCCTGTCTTCTGGTTTAGGATCTTGTGCAAATTCCTCTATCTCAAGTATCAGCTGGAGCTGGACCTAGTAACTCCTTTCTAATGACTATAATTCAGCAAAAGTGATGGGATTAGGTTACAAAAAGACCGTGACTTCCATTGTGCCTTCTCTTACCCTTTCTCACTGCCTCTCTGGGAGTCACTGCTCTGAGGCAGCAAACTGCCATGTTATGAGCAGCCTATGGAGAGGCCCAGGTGGCAAGGAACCAGTGCCTTTGCCAACAGCCAGCAAGGACCTGAGACGTATAAACAGCCACATGAATGAACCTGGAACCAGATCCTCTTCCAGTTGGGTCTTGACATGACTACAAGCTCCAGCTGACACTTTGTGGCCTTGAGTCCGAGTCCCCAGCTAAACCACACCCTGAGACAGAGGCCCCAGCTAACCCTTAGAAACTATGAACTAATAAATGAAAATTGTTTGAAGTCACTAGGTTTTGGAGTAATTTGTTCCATAGCAATTAATAACTAACAGCTCTGCAGGAATGTAATCCCAATGGGGGAAGGGACTTAATCTCTCTTGTTTTGTACTCTCTCCTAAGAAGGTAGAATGCCTGGCATACAGAGACACTCAATGAACTTTGAGCTTAAATGACTAATTAATGTTAGGGTGGAGTGGAAGACACTGGGTTTCTCAAAATAAGTGGATAAAGGCCCAAGCCAATATTGACGTTTAAAGCTAAGGCTGTTCTTAAGGTTAAAGGTGACTCCAGAAGTCTCAAGAGAACTCAAAGTAACAGACATTCTGATAATACTAGGCTCATAGTAGTAATCTTTTGATGGCAATTATTGATGCTGGTCTGTGTTGCTTAGCAAAACTTCACTGAGTGCCTGGACAGGCTGCAGCAGAAGGTGAGGGGGGTTGGCGGGGAAACATTATTTGGTCACTGTATGCATGTGGAAGAATGACTCAAACTTCCCACACTTTCCTCATCTGTAATGACCTCACAGGGCTGTTGGTAATACATAGAATAAAATACATAGTGGGATATGGTTTATTCTCAATAAATTATGGCCTCTTTCTCCTCAGGGAGCTTATTACATAAGGAGATAAGATTCACACATAAGAAAGATAACTAACATGGGGTATAGTGTTTATAATGTTAAGTATCCGATATTTTTGAGGCAGGAGTTATAAGGGAATAATTAAATATTTTCTGGTTCTTCCTTCTGTAGCGTGAGGTCTTGAGTATATTTTTGTCACTTGAGAATACCAACATTAATTTTTCCTCATTAATGTTTTTAGCATTAATTAGAAAAACAGGCTGCTGAAAATGGTGAAAACTCACGAGGACCTACAAAAATGTAGTAGGAAGAAATGATTAAGAGTATAACAGATAAACTCCTACTACTGATTACATCACAGGGATGATTTCATGTGTTTGGAGGAAAAAAATCACTGTTCTTAAAGTCTAGCATCCATTTCCAGGAAAGACAGAGCAGGATCTCTCAATTCATACCTCCACAGGAAAAATCACATTGAAAATAATGATTTCCTTCTAATGATTTTCTCTAGATTATGTGAATTTCTTGGGAGTCTAAGGAAAACTAATTGTAATAGTAATAATAATAAAGGGGTTTTTTTTTTTTCCTTTTGCTATGTACTGACTAATATTCAGATTATGAGCAGCTCTTTGGGAAGGTAAGGGGAGAGAATAGATGTGAAATCATTTCAGAAATTTCCAGCTTTCCAAAAGAAATTTTACTTTAAAGGAAAATAACAGCATAATAGGAACCACATTGAAATCAGCACAACCGCTACTATTGAGAAAAAGTGACCATGGCTGTCTACACATACAGGGAGGTCATTCAGGCTGGTTCAAAAATTCCTTTTTCCATAGTGGTCTGTGTGTCCACATGGTGACAAATGGCTCAAGCAGGGCTTTTGAGGTGTTGGCACCACCAGTGAGTGCCAGATGGAATGTGGTGAAAGTTCTGATTTGTACCTTTCAGACCAGAGGTACTTGCCAAAATGGATGGGTCCTCTTTGCCACCTTTTGTAAGTACGGCCACAGGTATTCAGCTGAAACCTGTGGGTGAGAAAGACATAAACTGGTGCCATAAATTTGTCAGACCAGGAAGTCATAGGCCATTCAGTAAATGGTAAACCCAATGGCCCAAAAGAACAAAGGAGTCTCTTTTCATCAGAATGATCAGGCTCATTCAACAAATATTTATTGAGCACCTACTGTCTGCCACACATAATAGAGACTGACAAATTCTCTTAATTAAAGAGTGACTGAAGTGGGGGAACAAAATCTCAAATCACCTGGGATGGTGTGAACCTAACTGTGCACTTCAATCCAATGGAAAGGAAGGGCCAGGGTCCTGGGGACAGGCCTATAATCAGAATATTGTGGCACCCATTCTGCCCACAGACTCTTGGGGTGCAGCTTTTTGAAAAAAAAAATTTAATGTTTATTTATTTTTGAGAGAGACAGACAGACAGTGAGCAGGGGAGGGGCAGAGAGAGGGGGAGATACAGAATTCCAAGTAGGCTCCAGTCTCTGAGCTAACAGCAGAGAGCCTGATGCGGGGTCAAACCCACAAACCATGAGATCATGATGCTTGATGATCATAAGATTGGATGCTTAACCAACTGAGCTATTCAGGTGCCCTGGGGGTTACAGCTTTTTAGGGTGAGTTTTCTGCCTCCACTTGCTCAGGCCAAGACCCTTCATGTTTTGGAGGAAATACAGATTTTGCCATGGCATTTCACAAACCAGCCACTGGTCTCAATGACATCACTTCTAAACTGAAATCTGAATTTCAACTCCTTGAGTTTATATTTTTGGGTAGCAACTGTTGGCTCATAAAGCTAAAAGGATGTTGAGACTTAATTTACTCACCACACTCTGGCTTACACTAGTCTAAAAAGATGAAAATATTTCCTATTACAGAAGATCTTCTTAGGAGAAGAGGCCATTGGGTCTTATAGTAATATATTCTCATGTTTTGTTACCTTCACAGTTAACTATTTTTATCATATTTTTTTTAATTTTTGATTTTTTTAGGGAGAAAGAGTGTGCGAGCAGGGCGGAGAGAGAGAAGGAGAGAGAGAGAGAATCCCAAACAAGCTCTCCACCCTCTGTGCAGAGCCCAACACGGGGCTTGATCCCACAACCCTGAGATCAAGACACAAGCTGAAACCAAGATTGGGACGCTCATCTGACTGAGCCACCCAGATGCCCCTAATTTTATCATATTTAACCTAAGTTCCTCAGCAGCATTTTATATCTATTTTAAGATATCCTCCTCTGGGATAGTTGAGTATTAGTTGATCACAAGCCTCATGATAAGAGTTATTTGTCACCTCAAGGTTTTTCAGATCCAACTTCTCCTAATTCTTTCTTGGTAACACTAATGCTTGTAAATGAGCATGCTGAATGGGGTCCCCAAAACAATGATGATACTGAGCTTTTACTATGTACCAGACATTGAGCTAAGTGTTTTATTCAGTTTATCTCAATAGCTCCTCACAACAACCCTTTTGAGGTAGGTTCCAATCATTTCCCCCTTTTGTCAATAAGAAACCTGAGGCTTTTAGAGAAGTCTGTAGTTTGTACAAGACCACAGCTAGGAAGTGGTGGAGGTAGGATGTGAATATATAACGGTGACACAGTTACCCAATTACTGATGGAAATAAGACTGCCTACCTTCTATGCTAATAGATCCAAGTATCAGGGCGCCTGGGTGGCTCAGTCGGTTGAGCGTCTGACTTTGGCTCAGGTCATGATCTCACAGTCCGTGAGTTCGAGCCCCGCGTCGAGCTCTGTGTTGACAGCTCAGAGCCTGGAGCCTGCTTCAGATTCTGTGTCTCCTTCTCTCTCAGCCCCTCCCCCGCTCATGCTCTGTCTCTCTCTCTCTCAAAAAAACAAACATTAAAAAAGAATAGATCCAAGTACTAAATTGAGTGTTAATTCAGCAATATGCCACTTTTAAATTTTTTTTTTCAACGTTTATTTTTGGGACAGAGAGAGACAGAGCATGAACGGGGGAGGGGCAGAGAGAGAGGGAGACACAGAATCGGAAACAGGCTCCAGGCTCCGAGCCATCAGCCCAGAGCCTGACGCGGGGCTCGAACTCACGGACCGTGAGATCGTGACCTGGCTGAAGTCGGACGCTTAACCGACTGCGCCACCCAGGCGCCCCTTAAAAATAAATTTGTTCATGTTGTCTAATGCCTGTCACTCAAGTGTTTGTAAAATCAGGGGATTTTTCCCCCCAGATTCTTGCTTTTTCCAATTAAGCTCTTTTTTTAAACCTTTGTTTAATCTTCAACTTCAGATCCACAAAAATAATGGCTGGTGATTCATCTAATACTTTTGCTATTTTCTTTGGACATGTAAGTCTTTATATTTCTCTCTTTAAGCCAGAAGTTCTCACTCAATCTTGGCTGAGCACTGGAAACAGAAGAACTTTCAAAGATCCTGATGCAAGGGGTCACACCCAAAACCGATTAAATTAGAATCTCAGTGGGGGAAAGCCAGGTGATTACAATGAGCATCCAAAGTGAAAACCCTAATTAAAAAAAAAAATTCTTCCCTGGGTATTTCCTATATACCCGTTTCACCTGTGGCCTGCTCTGGCTTTTGCTCATGTAGCTAGGACTGTGAGTTGGTCAATTCGAGACTCATTTCCGAACGCCATTGCATTACCTGCCTGTAATATAGAGGCTGAAGAAGCTAAATCATCTCTTTTCCAGACTAACTTGAAGGTGGAGGAGCTATATGATGCAGTTCTGGCCAATGACAAGAAGGTGGCAGTCTGTTGAGGGCTTCTGGGAAGCCCGTACATCCATCCAGGTGCTTCTAATAATAAGTTTGTCCGTCCAAGTAGTTGAATTTTCCCCTTTCTATCCGGATGTTTGTTCTTTATGTGAATATTTCATAGACATGAACTGAGCATGTGACTTGAATCACAGGTAATCGCAGGGAAATCAGGGGAAAATTTGATCTCTTCTTATTGATGCCTTAGTCTCCTTTTCCACACACAGACCTTGGAGTTCATGACAAAAGTGTCTTACAGAGAAAGTAAAGGCTGAGGAATTTGAGAACCCTAAGGTCTACTTTGAAATTCTCTGAGGAGGTGGAATTTCCATGTTGGACATATGATATTTATAGGAAGAAACCAAAGGGATTACATAGGTGGTAGAGAGTTTCAAGGTAGCAAACATTCACTCTGAGCCTGTATATTTATAATGTATGTGTGCGTGGATGTATGTGATATGTTTGCTATTTTTTGTGCAACTTTTTAGTCAAGTATAATGTACATACAAAAAAGTGCATATATTGGGGCCCCTGTGTGGGTCAGTCAGTTAAGCATCTGACTCTTGATTTTGGTTCAGGTTATAGTATCACAGTTTGTGGGATCAAGTCCCAAGTCGGGCTTTGCACTGACAGTGTGGAGCCTGCTTGGGATTCTCTCTGTCTCCCTCTCTCTGCCCCTCTCTTGCTCGTGTGATCTCTCTCTCTCTCAAAATAAATGAATAAACATTTTCTTAAAGTGCATATATTGAAAAAGAAAAGCCCAAAGAATGTTTAGAAACTAATGCATCTTTTAACCCAACCACAGGTCAAGAAACAGGACATTATCAGGATCCTAAGAGCCCCCTTGTTCTCCCTTCTAATGACTACTCCTTTTACCAAGAATAGCCACTAGGCTGCCATTTCTTTCCTTTTTTTTTTTTTTTAAACCAGTGTGTACATGGGCAAGGTCACCTCTTTTCCTGTTTTCACATGCTATTGAGATGGGAAAGTCAAACCTGTTCCATGGCATATTTAATTATGGGAAAATGAAAAGCAAGAAATAAAATCTAGACCAACAAAACAAAGATTTAAGTTGGTATCACTTTCCATATAATTGTGATGCCAGCAGAGACTCAATAAACATATCAGCATTGTTAAAATGATTTATCAGCCAAATAGTTGAATGTAAAATATTATCAATACAGGTGTCATCATTGATCTTTCTTGGGTCTCACTGCTGAAGAATGGGGCTGCTAGATGATTTCAACAAACAATCCTTGACAGGAAACCAAAGGCAACAAGGCACAGGGACAGACAGCTGACAAATGCAGTATAGGGCCATTAAAGCATGTGATGAATTTGCCAGGAAAGTATATATTTGTGCAAAAGGTGAGCTCATATCTCCCATAAATTTGTCAGCCGTGACACAGTGTTCTCCTGCTTGGCATGAGTAATGCCTTGCTATTTGCTGCCTTTGTCTGGCAAAAGCTCTATCAGTCACTCCAGGGTTATTTACAAAGAAACGTGTCTATCAGTTACAAGGACATGACTTTGCCGCTAAAAGATAACAAAAGAGGAAATCAGGCAGTGGCCTCTCAGGGAGGGATGCGTCTTTTCCAGACAAGCTCTGGACTGGAATGAATCAGATGGACGGCAATTGGCCGGGCTGGCCCTGTGCCTGGCATGACCAGCCTTAGTACATTTATCCACACTGATTAGATTAGAAATTATTAATAGGGGGCTACGGAGTAGAGCAAAAGGTCATTTAGAGTTTAATTCTGTTCTCAGATAACTTCATTTCGGCTGATGGGATTGTTATTGTAGGGGTTTTATATGTTTATAGGAAACAATATACTCAATAATGAAGTCGTGCCTCCTTCTGCAAGGTCAGGAAAGCTATTGTGTAGCTAGATTGAAGTCTTCACAATTGTGTTAATTAAGTAACAGTGATTGGGCTTGGTCTCCTCTTGAAATGCATTTAAGGGCCTAAAAGCTGCTGAGAATGTATTCTTTCAATATAAATATAGAGGAAAGCAAGTGAGACCAGAAAGCAGCCTGTGAGTGAGTAAATAGAAGAGCTGACACAAAGCTTTTACTTAAGGAAGACAGGAGCCTGGTTGGCACATGTAACTTCTTGCCTCATAAATACAAATGTCTTGTCAGTTTAGGATTAAACGTAACAGGTCCCTTTTTTCTTTACTCAATTCCTGATGAATCTGAAAGATGAAGTTATAGGATTTGATGTTGATGGCACATTATGTCTCATCAGTTATTTTACTCTCTCCCAGGCCTGCCTGTTTGGGGTAGATCAGAGTGCAGTAATAGCTACATCCTTCTCTGATAAAGGACCATTTCCTTGGTTTTGCCTTATAGACCCAGGGACATTAGTGACAAGGAGTTCAGCTCTGTCCTCCACTAAGAGTCAACTTTGGAAGGTTTATAACTCAGACATTGAAATTTGCTGGAGGTGGCTGCAATTTTGTTTGTTCCAAGAGACAAGAACTCTTCTAACCAGCTAAAAAAGAACTTGACTTTAAATGAAGAGTGGGTTCATGAAAAGCAGTCTTTTGTCATGTTTCTTAAAGACCACAGAAGACATTTGGGTCCTGTTTATAAGCAAATAACCTTTCATTTCATTCCAGATGTAGTGACATCCCATGAAAGGGAACTTTGAGGTGAAACTTGATAACTGGTGATTGAGTCTTGTCTTTTCAAGTCTCTGCAACTCTCCCCATATGCAAGAAGACCACCATATCAAGACAGAACTTGGTTTTCCCAACAAGAGAACTGTTAAATGGAAATATCTTCATTAATATAGTCTTTTAAAAATACTACTAAAGCAGTAGTTCTTGACTAGGAATGATTTTGTCCCCCAGGGGACATTTGGCAATGCCTGGAGACATTTTTTGAGTTGAGTGCAGGGTTCTGCCAGCATCTAGTGAGTAGAGGTCAGAGATGCTGCTAAACATTCTACAATGCACAGATGAACACATACAACAAAGAATTACCTGGCCCAAAGTGTCAGGAATGCTAAGGTTGAGGCGCCCTGCTCTAAAGAACCTGTAGAATCAATGAGGAATGAGAACTTACAAGAGATTACTCTGTCTGGGGAATGAGGCACCACAGTGTCTATTGAGGAAAAAAATCTATAGTTATGACATTATAGATAATATATTAGGATTTTAAAAATAAAGATTTCTTTATTTCTGAAACAGAGCATGTGTGAGGAAGGGGCAGAGAGAGAGGGAGACACAGAATCCAAAGCAGGCTTCAGGTTCCTAGCTGTCAGCACAGAGCCTGACGCAGGGCTCGAACTCGTAAACCGTGAGATCATGACCTGAGCCGAAGTCGGTCGCTCAACCGACTGAGCCACCCAGGCATGCTGAAAAATAAAAGATTTCTTATAAAGCTACTCATTTCAATTAGAACTTAGGAGCTAGAAAAAAATGCCTTATTTCTGTTGTTGTTATAAGATGTGCCATATGGTTTTAGAGTTACTTGGTATGAGATAATGTCACACCTCAAAAGCTTTGTATGAAACATGCATGAAATAGCATGATGCACTTGGAAAAGGGCTGAGCTGAGATTTCAGATATTTAAATGTTGCTCCACCACTTACTAAACATGACCCATCTGGGCCTCAGTTGCTGTTTCCGGCCACACACTGAAATTGCAAAGCTTGACATCATTATTTGGCTATTCCTTCTCCCTCAGCCCCAGTGATAGCCAAAACTGGGATTTCTCCTTAGTTTCCCAGGACTCGTGGTCATCCCTTCCTTTATATTCCCACTGGCCTGACTTTAGTTTGAGTCCTTGTTACTTCACATCTGGCCTGTTACAGTAGCTTCCTAGATAGTATTCTCTCCTCAGATATATCCTACAAGATGCTATCAGCTTGTCTGCTGAAACCATTACTTAGTTTTTGTCGCCTCTCTCAAATTCTTCCGTGGCTGTAAAGGAAAAGTCACCCTTGGCGTGACCACCCATCCCTCTCTGATCTGCTCAAGAACATTTTTCTAGAGCTTGCCCTAAGTGTTTTCTCTACTTAGATCTTTGCTGTCCATAACATCACTGTACTTAATGACTTCTTCATAAAGGCTTACACTAGATCAATAGTCTTCCGGGGATACCCTGTTCAGAAGCACCCTCCTGTCTTGCATGGTGCCTCCCCACTATTATCTCGATCTTCTTTCAAATCTGAAGTCCCACAGCCTCTCAGAAAGTTTCCTAAGATTTCCAGTGATCCCTCTTATATGTACTTACTGTTTGCAAAATGTATATAGTACCTACCATGTTTGACCTTGTATGTACACTTTTCTTCTCCCTCCATTGATATCTTTCACCTCATTTCAACTATCCAAGGGCAAAGAGACACAAACTGCCATGTTGAAGTAGGCTTTACATGGGTTTCCCTGTGAAAAGTAAAGAAATGCTTGGCACCATCCTCTGGATTCAGTGCATATTCATAATTGTCTAAAACTAAGACATTCTGGAAGATAGAGACAGATTCATACATATAAATAAAAGTATAAAGTCTTTCCAGTTAGGCTGTAAGCCTCATCATTACAATCGTAATCCTCAAAACTTTTGTGTCCTCTGAGCTTTGTCATGGAAGGCATCCAAAGAATGATTGAATGGCTGTTTTTATTTTGCGTATGTTTTTCTATTTGAAAACTACCAGTGGTCAAATAAAAATAGTATCCAGACTTGGGAGATACTTTGGTTACTATAAAAACTACTTTGCATTTAAACAATTTTACAGTGTGTGTGTATGTGTGTGTGTTAGAAGATTTTTTATTTTTATATATATGATATATAAGATATGTATTAATATATATGAGAAACATCTCTGTTTAAATATGCCTCTTGAGATCTAAGAATAAAAATTTTCTTGAGGGTCCCAGTTGACTTATTATACATTCCAAAGACAATGAAAGGATTTCACTAGATTCCTAAACTTAAATGAAATTCTCAGATTTTGACATGGAATTGGAGGAGATTATCCATGTTGATTCATTTTTTTTTTTAGCAAGCTGGCTGAGACATAGGCATAGTTGTTTTATGGCCACACGTGCATCAAAGTATTTTTTTCATCTTTTCCCTTTTGACATAAGCATGCTTGGGGTATATATATATATATATATATATATATATATATATATATGGCAATAGATTTTACTGGTATAGTTGTCTGCCTTGCTTTACCTATAAGGGTTTGTTTGCTCTCACTTCATTTGTAGGTCCCTAAACTTCTAATTTTTTAAGCATAAAAAGGATAGCATCTCTGTCTGTATCCTGCAGTATTCACCGCAGTATTTCCAAGTCTCAGCTGTGATATTTTTTTGAAAAAGTGGATTGCTATAGTTATGTTTCTTCATTATTACTTGACTTGATCTCTCTTTAATCTATGCATGTAGGAATGTTATTCCCCTCAAACTAGAATGCCCACCTTTTAAAAGGGCAACATAGCTAAATGCAGTGGTTCTCAAAGTGTGATCCTTGGGACAGCAGCATCAGCATCATCTAGGAACTTGTTAGAAAGGTGGATTCTCAGATCCCATCTATTGAATCAGGAACTCTGGGGCTGGGACCAGCAACCTGGATTTAAACAAGCCCTCCAGGGTATTCTTATTCAAGAATAAGTTTGAAAACTATACTGGCTTAGTTGTTAAACATACGAGCTCTGGACCATACTGCCTGAATTTAAATCTTTAACTCTTGAGTCACATAACCTTCCTGTGCCTGTTTCCTCATCAATGAATGGGATAATAATATATTATCCACATATTGTTGTGGGGAGTTTAAATTGAGATAATACATGAGAAAAGTTTAGCAAGGCCTGGCACCTGCTGAGCACTTCATAAATTTTAGCTATTGTTGTTCAGATTTTGCCCATTCTCAAATGTTAGAATACTTCTTCCTCTTGGTCATATTTCCTGCCTTTGCTGAGCTGGCCCCTTCCCCTCTCTTGGATGCCCTTGCCACTTCTCTTTCCCTCTTCAGATGTTGCCAAGCTAGGGGTAGTGGATGCATATATTATTTTTCTGCAAATACTGATCTCCCCTTTACGAACATTTTTTTTCTTCAAAAACAGTGATGAGCAAACATAGAGAAAAGTACAACACATTTAAATTTTTCTTAGGTCTGTTTTCTATTTTAACTATAATATAATTTCCTTATGGTCCACATGATTTTTTTTCAGACCTTAGGAATGTGAACCGGTACTTATTTTCATGACTTGTGTAATTGATATGTGGATGAATGGGAATGTGTTTTTGCCCTGTCTTCAGTGATGAATCATTCTTGTTTGTTCTAGATGCTTCTGGACTTGTTATCCTGTGTCCTTTCTAACCGGTGCCAGTTTTTGACAAATGATAGCAGCAAGGCATGGTGTGCTACCTCAGGTTCTTATTTTCTCTGAGTGTTTGGATGTAATAATTTTAGAGATGGCCACATGGCTAATGAGTCTTGCCCTCAGGAGCTCAGCACAGAGGGAGCCTTCACTAGCCTATCAGAAACCTTCTTTGAAAATGGTGGAAGTGTGAGAGAACAAGATGAATGGACATTTGTGTATCATATTCTTTGAGAATTGAATAGAGGATTTATGGTGTTCCCCGACTTGACACACTTCACACTTGTCATGTTGGCACATTGCATTATACTCTGCTGCCCATGGGGCTTTTGATGATGTTTCAGAAACAAGTAATAGATGTCTCTGTGCTGTATCCATACATTTGCAGAGAAAGATCCAATATTAAGAACAAAGGTACAGTAAAAACCATCCCCATCAACCAAGCACAACAGCCTAACTCTGCTCTCTGTTGTCTTGTTAGTCCTGATCCTTACCTAGACACATATAGCCCTTTCCCAGCTACAGATGATCCACCTGAAGTAATGGCTTAGGCACATTTTAACACCTCCTGGGGGATATACAATGGACGACTGTTTTTAAGTGCAATATAAAGCCACAGTGCAATGTAAAGAACACTGGGTTAAATATCATAAACTCTTAATTCTAACCCTGACTTGGCTATAGCCTGCTGTGTTGATTGAGCTCAGATGTATCTCTTATGGCAATCTCCCAATTGCCTCATCTGTCACATGGGCACAAGAATTCCTGGCTAGCTTACCTCCCAGAAGGAATACATAAGAACTTATTTTGAAAAGTACGGAAATGAGAGAAAACCACCTGTATGATTACTGAAGAGGCAGTTGGAATACAAAGGAATTTGCCCTCAGTTTTACAGAAATAGAAATAGAGCCTTTAAAAGGATGAGTGAGGTTTTTTCCCAAGGGACACTGTAAGTGATGAACAGACAAGGTCTGGATTCCTATCTTCTTGTCCTTAGTTGAGGTACCCTGAGATTACTACCCACACCCCATGTTCAAAGGACCACTGCAGGCCTGATAAATGAGGAATCAGCAACAGCTACACCGCATTCGAAGTTAGAGGCCTTTAGCCTGCCTTTCTGGTGGAATTCTGTAGCACTTTGAGAAAGAAGGTCCCGAAATATTGGCTGTTATCAAGTTTCCCACTAGCCAGGTTGGAGAGAAACCACAAATGGATTTATTTTTAAGGAAACTTTTTTAAAAAAATTTTTTTAATGTTTATTTATTTTTGAGAGAGAGAGAGAGAAGAGAGAGAGACAGAGCACTAGCAGGGGAGGGGCAGAGAGAGGGAGGGAGACACAGAATCCAAAACAGGCTCCAGGCTCTGAGCTGTCAGCACAGAGCCCGACACAAAGCCCGAACTCATGAGCTGGGAGATCATGACCTGAGCTGAAGTCAGATGCTTAAGCAACTGAGCCACCCAGGCGCCCCTTGAGGAAAAGCCTTAATCGGTTATTTCGTAGACAACTGAGTTAGTGAACTGAGAGTCTCACTGAATGCATGTAAATAGTGAGCACTGTATGTTTAATACCTTCTGTGAAATTAGGACTCCTTATTTCATATTTGTAGATCTTCCTTATATGTGTCATGTTTTTACCATTATAATGCCATTAAGAGCAGAACCTTTTATTTTTATTTCTTGTCATCCTCTCCAATGCCCTAGGTCAATGCTCATTAAATATAGGTTTATCAACTTGAAGTGAAGAAAGATTGAAAACATCTGGAATAAGAGGAAGAGAAAAATCTCTGAGTCTACAGTATCTCATCTCCTCTCAACCTCCAAATAAATTAGAATCCCTTTAAGACATTATCTGTTAGGTCTGACTGTATATATTCCTCAATTTCAATATTCTTGTTCTGATTTAGGACTTTTGTGGGGTTGTCTTAAACTTGTGAGCCTTCATGTTTAATCCCGTGATGCTGGAGTTATTGACAGTTTTGCCTTTGTGTAATGTGCCTTTAGGCATGCAGTCTAGCATTTTTTCTTCCCCGTTTATGTCACAGAGGTAACACCAGCTTCCTCAGAGTCCTTCTCAAAGGATCTTGAATTAAGGGGAAAGTCCTGAGATTCATGTTAAGGGAACATCACAGGAAGCAGTGGTAGTAAAGACAGGACTGAAGTTTTAGACCCATTGATATCTAAGTCTCAACCAAATATGCACTCTGGTTAGCATTTGGGTCACTCATTATACTGCTGAGTTCATGAGAAGGGTACATATCGTGTTTAACAGAATAGTATCAGTCTGTGTAAGTAAATTAAAATGATTCAGTTTTTGTATATGTGGCCAAGGCCATTGCATTATTTGTCTGTTGCTGTTAACAAATTATGTCAACATTTGGCAGCTGCAAACAATACACACTTATTATCTCGTTTTCTGTGGTTCAGGAATCCAGACACAGCTTAGCTGGGTCTTCTGCTTCAGTATCTTATAAGCCTGCAATCAAGGTGTGAGCCCAGAGGCTGCATTCTCATCTGAAGGCTGAACTGCGGAAGGATCTGCTTCCATGCTCACTCACATAGTTCGTGGTAGGACTCCATTCTTCTCAGGGTATTGGACAGAAGGCTTCAGTTCCTTGCTGGCTGTTAGCTGAAGGGCACCCTCAGTTCCTTGCTGTATGGGTAACATACAACACGTACTCATGCACTCCTGTACTCTGCAACATGGCAGCTTGCTTTATTAAAGTATGCAAGCCTAAGAAGATGATTAACAGAATCTGCCAGTAAAATAGAAGTCACAATCTTTTGTGATCTATCACAGTAGTGACATCCTATCTCTTTGGCCTTACTCTGTTTATTAGAAAGCAAGTCACTAGTTCCTGCCTGCCTTCATCGGTAGGGAATTCCACAAACCATGAATACCATGGGATGGGGATCATTGGAGGCCATCTTAGAAGTCTGCCTGCCGAAGCCTTTCATGTACACCTCTGAAAAAGAGAATCCATTGTACTTATTGAACGTGTCCTGAACACTAGGGTTGGGTGATATTAAACATAATCGAGTAGTTGTCCAGAGAGCTCTTAATGGGAGAGTCTGACCTGTTTCTAATTTCTTTCTTTGCTTCTGAAAATAATTATTTGAAATTTTGGTAACTTAATAATACTTTGTGTTACCCCAGAGTCTTAAAAAAAACTCCCTCATTTTTCTAGGAATTCTTAGATCATTACTGTACTTTGCTGGTACAGTAACTGATTCTCATGGTTCTTGGTGAAGGTTACCATTCATTGTGCTGGTGATTTGGGACCACCAACAGGCTAGAGTTAGGATATTCTTGGGAGAGATTATTAGACCCTGAATTTGGGTGTCCTAAACATACCTTTTTATGTACCTTGTGTCTTCCATCTGTAAACTGTAAGCCCAAATAGCTTTTCTCAGTTGGCTACGATATAGTTTGGACACTGGATGAAGATGCCTTGAGCTCTTGGTAAGAGATGCACTAAATAAATATTGGAGGTTATTATTTAATGAAAATAGCTAGTTTTAAAACTTGTTTTTCTCTCCATTACATTGCTACTATCTTACATCAGACCCTTGTTGTTTCTTGCCCTGTTCCCGTCTATTCTGCTGCAGGTAGAGTAGTATTTATAAGATGCTAATCTGATCATATCACTTAAAATTTAAAACTCTGCAACAGGGGCGCCTGGGTGGCGTAGTCGGTTAAGCGTCCGACTTCAACCAGGTCACGATCTCACGGTCCGTGAGTTCGAGCCCCGCGTCGGGCTCTGGGCTGATGGCTCAGAGCCTGGAGCCTGTTTCCGATTCTGTGTCTCCCTCTCTCTCTGCCCCTCGCCCGTTCATGCTCTGTCTCTCTCTGTCCCAAAAATAAATAAATGTTGAAAAAAAAAATTAAAAAAAAAAAATTTCCTTTAAAACTCTGCAACAGTATACAAGGATCATCATGATATAGGGTCAGGTGAACAAAGCAGGGTTATATATACTAATTGCTTATATATGCAAAACATATTGCTTGAAGGATACTCAGAAAATTTGTTTCAGTAGTTTTCATGGCTAAGGGAAGGACAGGAGAGAGATTCTCTTTTTAAATTGTAAACATTTTGTCCTTTTAGATTTAGCACCACTAAATGACTATATGACCTAATTAAAAATCAAAACAAAACTCTTCCATGCCCTGAAAACCTTTAGAAAAGGTTCAGATTCTTAACCTGGAGGACTCTTTTGATGTTCTCTTTGCCAACTTTGCATCATCTTCTGCCTTCTCTCCCCTTCTCTCCTCTCTTCCCCTCCCACACCCTGCGGTCCAAGCACCTCCTAAGTACAGTTATCTGTGGACCTGTTTAGCCAGGTCCAGGCCTCCACACGTTTTGACACCTGTACCTTTGTCTCTCCTATCCCTTCTTCTCATTATGACTTTTCATCACTTTTCATTCAGCTAATTTCTGCCTATCCTCCAGGGGCTTCTTTCTGATTCCTCCACGATGGACCTTGTGCCACTTCTTTGTGCAAATTTTGATCGTAGCATTTACTGCATTCTATTTTCAGCAGACACCAGTCTCAGGCTATAAACTCAGGAATGCAAGAAGTAAAAATACTATTTTATGTTTTGTAAATAAGTTTAATTTCTAGCACAACTCCTATCTTAGGTCAGGTTCCTCAGAAGCAAACCTTGAGAAACAAATCTTCAGGAAGATATGTCTGCAAGCAACTTAAAAAAAGTGCCTTCGGAAGAAACCAAGAGGGCAGGGAGCAGGAGCAATAAGGAGAAGGCATCACACAGGGGTACAGTTTCAGGCCAAGTCCCAGAGAGGGTGATGTCAGCCCGATCCTGCCGGGAAATATACTCTGAGGTAAACTCATGATTCTGGTTCTGTGTTTAATGTCTGTATCCCCTAATAAAATATGAATTCCAAGGGGGTGGGAACTGTATTTTTTTATTCATGGACATATTCTAAGCAATTAGAACAGTGCCTTCAAATAATAGTCATTTATTGAATGAGTGAATAAACTACTCTCCTTGTCGTTTTGACAAAAAGAAGCATATTCATTTATTCATCACACAAGTTATGGGCATCTACTATGTCCTAGGCACTATTTAGGGAATATAATAGTGAAAAAAATATTTTATATGTTTGCCCTCAAGGAGTTTCTAATGGGAAACATGGGAACTGCATCACAATATAGTACAGGGAAAATCTACGAGGACATCCCAGCCCCATCTACAGAGATATCATTAGTGAGTTCATCCTAACTTGGGTGCAGAGGGTTATATGAGACCTACAACCTCCCACAGCTTTCCCTTGGTGAGCTCATGCAGCCTTATGCTGTAAATGCCACCTATATTCTAATAACACCAAATTTGTTTTTCCCACTCAGACCTCTCTCCCAAATGCTGGACTCATATAGCCAGTTGCCCAGGAAACAAGGTACTGTCTTGCTTCTTGGTTGGTTCTTTCCAAAGTATCTGTCACAGCACCAATATCAGGGACTTATCCTACCCTCCAATTCATTTTCTTTTCTTCTTATTCTTCTTCTGTCCTTCCAGACTCAGGAATCTTCATCTCATTGAGGGTATGGTAGTTGGGGTGGGCGGATGTAGGAGGGTTACATGGGATCTTGTGTCAATGGTGAATTCTCCCAAATCTACCATGCATAGCGTAATTTTTATTCCCTGGGTCCTGCAGATCCTGGATTTGCTCTTCAAAAAGTCTATTTTTTGCTTTTCTGCTTTAACAATCCTGATACCTAGTTTGAATGGGAGAAGGGCCATGGAGTAAAAAGAAATTATAGGGAATGAAAAGAAAATCAGTTGACACATCTAAACATTTTTCCACATTAACTTGGAATTAGGTGTTTAAGGGTCTTTCCCCCTATTATATTTTGAGTGCTTTGGGGGCAAGAACTGATCCTTATTCATCTTTTAACATCAGCATTGGTACAATACCTGGTTCACAATGGATGAGCTCTTTGAACTAAACTAAGGGTTTCTGAACACTCCACATCTTTATACCATTTTTTTTTTTCTAGCAAAGAAAAGCAGTATATTATAGTAGTTAAAAGCACAGGCTCCAAACACAGACATCCTGGGGTAAAATTCTGGTTCTGCCCATTAGTAGCTATTTTATCTTGATCAAGTTATTACTGTCTTCCTGCCTCACTTTCCTTATCTGCAAAACAGGAATGTGGATAATGATTTGGTTTTTCTGATATGGTTGTTGTATAAGTAAATGAGTTAATACACATAATATGGTAGGCCAGTTCTTGGTGCAGACTGTATTTAAGTTTTAGCTATGTTTATCCCCTCTTCTTAAAATTCCTGTGTCTTTGTCAGCCTGGTTAATTTCTGCTTCCTCATCTCCTTCAAATGTTCTTTCAAAAGGCTTGTTATGCTCGTTCTCCAGAAAGTATCCCTTTACCCCAGGTTAAGCTGAGGGCTTCTCCTTTATGCTCCCTTCCTTAGCTATGTGTTCTTCAACCTTTTGTAAGACATACCCCGTTGTATTATAAAGAGGATGGTTCTACATTCTCTTCGGACTGGCCTATGCCTCGTTATTCACCTTATATACCCGGCACTTATCACACTGTCTGGCACATAGCCGATGCCAAACAAATGCCATCACAAAAGTGAGTAAATATTCACCTGCTCTAATTACTGCCCTTACAGCTAGCTTGAAGGTGTCACTTTGAATCTACCCAATGCCTCCATTTTCTGTATCTGGGATCAGTCTTGCCCACAATAAATGGGATTCTTGGTTCCTTCAATAAACTCAGAAAATGTGACTCACTGGGGGCAGAATGCCTTTGAAGGAGATATGTGTGCTGGTCCCCTCTTTGAACTATATTATAGAATGATTCATCTTCCATGAGCCACATAACCTCAAATCAGAGCTCCCATCCACCCTCATCTTTCATTCCTTCTTCAGTTGCCCATTTTTTCTCCCCTCTTCCTGTTTCATCCATCTCACCTCCTGCCAGGCCTGTGCAGACACAGACATGCACACACACCTTTGATCCTGCTGACACCAATGGCACTAAGGAAAGAAGTTCAATATGTCCACTGGCGTCAAAATATAGTAATAACAGTCCTTCAAAATGACAATCACAGGCAGCCTAGAGGCATTCAGGGGCTCTTCTGCTTTGTGCTTTGTGTAGTCTTTAGTGTTTTTCTTTGGTGTTTGAAAGCAAAGGTAACTGTAGTTTGCTCTACCTGAGAAGTGCTAGTGAGCTGGCATTCAACAAACATATAGTTATGGCACTCCTGTGGTGAGGAACAGGCAGAGTTGGGGGTTGTTTTGTGCCCTATCTCACAGACTCCAGCAAAGCATGATCTCCCGTTTGCAACCGGTTACTCAGCTGCATTTCATGTTTGTGATTGTGTTGACAAGGAAAAAGGCACCATTTCTGGCAGCATCTCTTAGCTTCCTGAGTTGCCTCAGGCACTCAGAGAAGGCAGGAGGCACAGACTGACTTGGTTGCCACCTGACACCTCTTCTGCTTAACTAAGCCCAGAGTACCCATCGGGACTCCACAAGCAGCATCCTACAGCATCCTAACTAGGCAGCTGCTCCCTGGATCTGTGTTCATCTTCCTATTGCTCCCATTCCTCCCCTCCTGCCATGTATAACCCAACATCCAGTGGCAGAGAAAATAGACACCTAGGACGAACTGTGTCCAACTCCTCTAGTGGGGAACCAAGACAGACACTTGCCAGTGTTATTTCATTTTTATTTTTTCTGATTTGCTATTTATTCTGTCAGCAAGAGCAAGAAAAACCTGGAACCTCAAAATCAACTGCCATCCTGAGCTGCACTGAGCTGGCAGCTTCTAACTGATTCAAAATGTAATGTTTTGTTTTGTTTATACCAGGCAAAATACAGTTTTCTATTTTGGGGTGGTGGCTGGTTAAATGAATCATAAAACAACTTAGATGTTTCTTGGCGATCCACCAGCTATGTTAGATCAATATTTGATAAGTTATAAATGAATGAGACACATACAGATTAGATTTTCTTCTGAATACACACTGATATGGACCACACTGGCAATAGTAGTCTTCATTTAGTGTTGTCTGGGACACTTGAAACACGCATTGCCATATCTAAAGATGGGGCATTTGTAGATGTGCTGGTAAATAGCCTGGTATAATTGTGTTGAATGACATTTTTTCCAGTGCTCTTTTAATTGGATGTGAGAGTTATGCTAGTTTCTATGTATTTCCATCACATTGTCAACGATGAGCTCTAATCATCTTGTTACAGTAACCAAAGGGAAAAACTCAAGAACATGAGTATAGAGGATATAAAATGCAGCTTTTATATAATTTAAAAAATGTTTTTTTCCTACGATTTTTAATGGAAATGTACATTGTAGCCTTGGAGTGAGGGAATTTTCAGAAATTTGCAGAAATTTTCAGCAAAGTAATGTAAAAAAAGATCATTAACTTTCAAAATTGCCTTTACCAATCAATGGTTGAAGTGAGATAAACTTAACAATACATTTAGAACTTAAAATTATCCAAAATAGTTGGGAGGCAAACTACCAAAGGATATGTATTGTCCATTTTTGACAATTATCTTTAATACCTAATTTTTGGATATAGAGGTTCCTTGCCCTATGGGTTGTTTGGAAAGCTAAACCAAAGCTAAAAATGATCTATGTTTGCCATCTGCAAATCATTCCTAAACTATTGTTTTAAACATCCAGTTAGCTGACCTTTGACCATCCACTTCTGTTGTGGAAGGGCTCAACTGTTTTGGCTCCATACCTGTATAGAATACAAGAATAGCTAACACATGTTGAATGCTTACCATGGGCCAGGCATTCTGAGCTCTTCAAATTATTCTCCCAGTTACTCATCATGAGAACCCTATGAAGTTATTATTGTTGTCCCCATCTTACACGTAAGGAAACTAAGACACAGAGAAGTTAAATAACTCCAGTGATGGAATGGAAATTTGAACTAACCACTATGCTAAAGGAAATCTCAGAGCTGAATGATATCTTGGAAATAATTGTCCCAGAGATGAGAAAATTGATTCCAAGATGGAAGTATCTTGCTTAGGTTGATATAACCATCATGTAAAGACACGGAGTGTGGTGAGAAGAGCACTCAAAACAGACTCTAGCTAAGAGTGGGATTTTGCTTCATGTGGCCATGTTTCTTGTTGTATGACCAGGGAAAGACAATCATTCTATTTATACTGTCTATATATGCAAATATGAGATCATGCAATATGCAACCAATATGTAGCAAATACCCAGCCTGTGCTACATATGAGAGTAGAATATAGCCTTCCACCCCATCCCCGTTCCCCAGAGGCGTTCACATTCTAGTGGGGAAGCAGATGGAAACATAGAATTATGCAAGGGCTATGTTATATCAGAAAAATATGTGCAAGGTATAGGATGGTATAGGATGCCTTTCCAAAGACATAGTTTGGTTTTGGAGCTGGGCTTGGGAAATGTAAATAACTCAGTATGTTGAAGGATAGATAGGTCACTTGCATCTGAAAAAAAGTGCCGCCTTACCATTGGTGATGTTAGAGAGGTAGGTGGAGGAGGTCCTACATGTCATTCTAAGTAGTTTAAGCTTGGACACACAGGTCATGGGAAGTTATTCTTTGTTATTTTAATTGTAAGGTAGTTAACATACAGTGTTGTAGTAGTTCTAGGTCTACAATATGGTGATTCAACAATTCTGTACATTACTGAGTGCTCATCATGATAAGTGTACTCTTGATCCTGTTCACCAATTTCATCCTATTTCCCACCTCCTCTCCGGTAGCCATCAGTTTGTTCTTTATAGTTAAGAGTATGTTTTTTTGCTCATTTGTTTCTTAAATTCCACATAAGAGTGGAATCATACGATATTTGTCTTTCTCTGACTGATTTATTTTGCTTAGCATTATATTCTTGAGGTCCATCCATGTGGCGGCAAATGGCAAGATTTCATTCTTCTTCGTGGCTGAGTAATATTCCATTATATATATGTGTAATATTCCTATATAAATATATGTATATATGTATATATAAATATATATAAACATATATATTCCATTATATATGTACACACACACACACACACACACACACACACACACACACACCAACTCTTCTTTATCCATTTATCTATCAATGGAGACTTGGGCTGTCTCTATAATTTGGCTATTGTAAATAAGGCTGCAATAAACATAGGGGTGTATATATCTTTCTTATTTTCTTTGGGTAAATATCCAGTAGTAGAATTACTGGAATGTATGGTAATTCTATTTTTAATTTTTTGAGGAACCTCCATACTGTTTTCCACAAACAGTGGAAACAGCTATATTTCCATCCACCAACAGTGCATGAAGGATCCTTTTTCTCCACATCCTTACCAACACTTCTTTACCTTTTGATTTTAGCCATTCTGACAGGTGTGAGGCAATATCTGATTGTGGTTTTGATTTGCATTTCCCTGATGAGTGGTGTTGAGCATATTTTCATGTGTCCATTGGCCATATGTAATGACTTCTTTGATGAAGTATCTGTTTGTATCTTCTGCCCATTTTGTAATTGGATGATATTTGTTGTTCAGGTGCTGAGTTGTATAATTTCCTTATATTTTGGATACTAACTCTTTATTGGATATGTCACTTGCAATTATCTTTTCCCATTCAGGAAGTTGGTCTTGTTGATTGTTTTCTTCGCGATGCAGAAGCTTTTTATTTTGATTTAGTTCCAATAGTTTATTTTTGTTTTTGTTTCTCTTGCCTCAGGAGACCTATCTAGAAAAATGTTGCTTTGTCTCTTGTCAGAGGTATTATTCCCTGTGCTCTTTCCTAGGGTTTTTATGGTTACAGGTGTCACATTTAGATCCTTAATCCATCTTGAATTTATTTGTATGTATACTGTGAGAAAGAAGTCCAATTTCATTTTTTTGCATGTAGCTGTCCAGTTTTCCCAACACTGTTTGTGAAGAGACTTCTTCCCATAGCATGTTCTTACCTCCTTTATTAAACATTAATTAACCATATAATCCTGAGCTTATTTCTGGACTCTCTGGTCTGTTCTACTGATATATGTATCTATTTTTGTGCCAGTAGCATATTTTTTTTTATTATTACAGCTTTGCAGGGTATCTTGAAATCTAGGGCTGTGATACTACCAGTGTTATTCCTTTTCAAGATTGCTTTGGCTATTTGGGGTCATTTGTGGTTCCATACAAATTTTAGCACTGTTTGTTGTAGCTCTGTGAAAATATGTTGTTGGTATTTTAATAGGGATTGCATTAAACATGTAGATTTCTTTGGGTAGTATGGACATTTTAATAATATTGGTTCTTCCAATTCATGAGCAAAGAATATCTTTCCATTTGTTTGTGTTGTCCTCATTTTCTTTATCAGTATTTTATAGTTTTTGGAGTGCAGGTTTTTTACCTCTCTAGTTAAGTTTATTCCTAGGTATTTAAGTATTTTTGGTGCAGTTGTAAATGGGATTGTTTTCTTAATTTATTTTTATGCTTCTTTGTTATTAGTGTATAGAAATGCAATTGATTTCTGTATATTGATTTTGTATCCTATGACCTTACGGATTTCACTGATCAGTTCTAGTAGGTTTTTTTTGGTGGAGTCCTTAGGGTTCTCTATATATAGTTTCATGTCAGCTGCAAATGGTGAACATTTTACGTCTTTCTTACCAATTTGGATGCCTTTTATTTCTTTTTCTTGTTTGTGTGCTGTGGCTAGGACTTCTAGTGTTATGTTGAATAGATATGGTGAAGAAGGACATCCTTGTCTTGTTCCTGATCTTAGGGGCAAAACTCAGTTTTTCATCAGTGAGTATGATGTTAGCTGTGGGTTTTCCATTTATGGCCTTAATTACGTGAAGGTATGTTCCCTCTAAACCTACTTTGTTGAGTGTTTTTATCACAAATAGATGTTGTACTTTGTTAAATGCATTTTCTGCATATACTGAATGATCAGATGGTTTTTATCCTTTCTCTTGTTGGTGTGACGTATCACATTGATTGGTTTCAAACATTGAACTACCCTTGCATCCCAGGAATAAATCCCACTTGATTGTGGTGAGTGATTTTTTAAAATGTATTGTTGGGCATACAGTTTGCTTACATTTTGTTGAGGATTTTTGCATCTATGTTCATCAGAGATATTGACTTGTAGTTCTCTCTCACTCTCTCTCTTTTTTGCAGTATCTTTATCTGATTTTGGCATCAGGGTAATGTTGGCCTCATGGAATGAATTTGGAAGTTTACTTCCTCTTCTACTTTATGGAATGGTTTGAGAATAGGCATTAACTCTTTAAATGTTCAGTAGAATTCACCTGTGAAGCTGTCTGGTCCTGGACTTTTGTTTTTTGGGAGTTTTTTTATTATTGATTCAATTTTGTTGCTGATAATCAGTCTGTTCAAATTTTGTATTTCTTCCTGCTTCAGTTTTGGTAGGCTATATATTTCTAAGAATGTATCCATTTCCTCTGGGTTGTCCAGATTATTGGCATATATTTTTTAAATAATATTCTCATATAATTCTTTGTATTTCTGTGGTGTCATTTGTTATTGCTCCTCTTTCATTTCTGATTTTGTTTGAATTCTCTCTCTCTCTCTCTCTCTCTTTTTATGTCTCTGGCTAAAGGTGATCTTTTCAAAGAACGAATTCCTGGTTTCATTGATATGTTCTATTATTTTTCTTAGTTTCTATACCATTTATTTCTGCTCCTATTTTATTATTTCCTTCCTTCTACTAGTTTGGGACTTTATTTGTTCTTCTTTTTCTAGCTCCTTTACGTGTAAGGTTAAGTTGTTTATTTGAGATTTTTCTTTCTTCTTGAGTTTGCCCTATATTGTTATGAGCTTTCCTCTTAGGACAGCTTTTGCTGCATACCAAAGATTTTGGACTGTTGTGTTTTTGTCTCCAGCTATTTTTAAATTTCCTCTTTAGGGGCGCCTGGGTGGCGCAGTCGGTTAAGCGTCCGACTTCAGCCAGGTCACGATCTCGCGGTCCGTGAGTTCGAGCCCCGCGTCAGGCTCTGGGCTGATGGCTCAGAGCCTGGAGCCTGTTTCCGATTCTGTGTCTCCCTCTCTCTCTGCCCCTCCCCCGTTCATGCTCTGTCTCTCTCTGTCCCAAAAATAAATAAATGTTGAAAAAAAAATTAAAAAAAAAAATTCCTCTTTAATTTCTTGGTTGACCCATTCATTGTTTAGTAGCATGTTATTTAACCTCCATGTTTTTGTATTCTTTCCAGATTTTTTTTCTTGTGGTTGATTTCTAGTTTCTTAGCAATTGTGGTTATAAAAGATGCATGGTGTGACTTCAGTCATTTTGAATTTATTGAGACTTGTTTTGTGGCCTAATATAGGATCAGTTTTGGAGAATGTTCCATATACTCTTGAAAAAAAATGTGTATTCTGTTTTAGGGTGGAATGTTCTGAATATGTCTGTTAGATCCATCTTCAATGTTTCATTCAAAACCACTGTTAACTTACTGACTTTCTGTTTGGATGATGTACCCATTGATGTAATTGGGGTGTTAAAGTCCTCTACTGTTATTATATTACTGTTAATTACTTCCCTTATGTTTGGTATTAGCTACTTTATGTATTTGGGTGCTTCCATATTCATTGCATAAATTTACAATTGTTATATCTTCTTGTTGGATTGCTCCCTTTACAATTATGTAGTGTCCTTCTTTAACTCCTGTTACAGTCTTTGTTTTAAGGTCTATTTTTTCTGATATCAATATTGCTACCCTGGCTTTCTTTTCACTTATAGTGGCATAACAAATGCTTTTCTATCTCATCACTTTTAATCTGCATGTGTCTTTAAGTTTGAAATCAGTCTCTTAGAGGCAGTGTATAGATGCCCTACATCTTTTGATTTGAGTGTTTGGTTCATTTACATTCAAAATATTGATAAGTATTTTTTTACTTGTTTTATGGTTGTTTTGTAGTTCTTCTATGTTCCTTTCTTCTCCTGCTCTCTTCTCTCATGGTTTGCTGACTTTCTTTAGTGATATACTTGGATTCCTTTCTCTTTATTTTTTCCATATCTATTACTGGTTTTTGATTTGTGGTTACCATTACATTTATGTATAACATCTTATGCATATAGCACTCCATCTTAATGGTTGATGGTTGCATAAATTTGACCCATTCTTTATTCCTTTCCTCCCACATTTTAGGTATAGGTGTTGTACTTTACATACTTTTATGTTGTGAATGCCTTGGCTGATTTGTATGGATATATGTATATTTCTACTGCTTTGTGTTTCCCACTTGTGTTACTCCTATTTATGATCTTTCCTTTCCATTCAAAGTCTCTTTTAACATTTCTTGTAGGGCTGGGTTAGTAGTCATGAATTCTTTTTTTTTGTTTGTCCAGGACAGTTTCTCTGTCCTTCCATTCTGAAGGATAGCCTTGCAGGTGTTTTATTGTTGTTGTTGTTGTTGTTGTTGTTTCCAGTACTTTGTATCATGCCACTCCCCTCTGACCTGCAAAGTTTCTGCTGAAAAATAAGCTGATAGCTTTATGGGGTTTCCTTTTATGTAACTATTTTCTTTTCCCTTGCTGCTTTTAAAATTCTCTCTTTATCATTACTTTTTCCCATTTTAATTACTGTGTGTCTTGGTGAGGATCTCCTTGGGTTGATTTCATTAGGGGATCTCTTGCCACCTGGATCTGGATTTCTGTTTCCTTTCTCAGATTTCTCAGAAATTTTCAGCTATTATTTCTTCAAATAAATCTTCTTCCCCCTTTTTTTCTCTCTCCTCCTTCTGGGATTCCTATAATGTATTATCATGCTTGATGGTCTTGCTGAATTCCCTAAGTCTATTTTTTATTTTTTATTTTTCTCTTTCTCCTGTTCAGCTTGATTAGTTTCCATTACTCTGTCCTCCATGTTGCTGGTCCATTCTTCTGACCTTCCTCTAGTCTACTATTTATTCCATCTAGTGTACTTTTAATTTCAGTTATTGAATTCTTCATCTCTCATTGGTTCTCTTTTATGTTTTCCATCTCTTTGTTAAGGGTCTTACTGAGGTCCTTCACTCTTTTCTCAATCCAGGGAATATCTTTATGTTCATTACCTTAAATTCTCTATCAGGCATATTACTTATCTCCATTTTGTTTAGGTCTCTTGCTGTGATTTTGTCCTTTTCTTTCACTTAGGGCATATTCCTCTGTCTCCTCCTTTTGTCTGACTCTCTGTCTGTTTCTGTATGTTAGAGAAGTCAGCCACATCTCCTGTTCTTAAAAGTAGTGGCCTTATGAAGAAGAGGTCCTGTAGCGCCATGCAGTGCAATATGCTCTGTTGACCAGAACCTGGTGCTTCAGGGGTGTCTCCTATGTGTGTTGCATGTGCCCTACTATTGTGGCTGAGTCGTGTTTGCCTTCAATCCTGTTGTCTGTGATGGCTCCTTTCGCCTGTTGTGGCAGGGTTTGGTCTTTTGTTGCTAGTGGGCCAGTCTGGGGCCCCTTGGGCTTGAGTTGAGTCAGGCCAGGCATTTACCAGAGATGCAGTAGCACAGGACTGCCAGGTGCTTTCTCTGTGTAGTCCTCTTAGAAACTTTAACTGGTGCACTGGGCCTGCAGTCAGACAGGCGTGTGTGGTTATCTTCTCTTCTCCCCAAGGCATGGGTCACTTCAGAGTGGTGCTGGCCCCTGTTGGGTCTGTTTGCACACTGTCATGTTTGTGGCACCACTGTGGATGGGGTCCATTTAAGGGTGCTTTGGAGGGGACAAGGTGTGTGGTGTTAGCTAAGTTTGTGCAGGTTTGTGGGAGGGGACTTGGATCCACTTTAGAAAACTCCTGCAGTAGCCCTGTAGGTGTCAAGTTCACAGAATGTGAGAGCAGGGTGTGATGTTGACAAGTTAGGTGGACAGTATTTTCACTGTGTTATTTCCCACGGGTGGCTGCATGTTTAAGCTAGGGAGTGAGGGAGGGAAATGGCACCACCAGCTCTTTTGTATTTGGAGAAGTCTCCCATTGATCCCTGTCCTTCTAGCAACCACTGTGAGATTAGTAAACAAATATCCCTCCCCACATACCTCAGGTGTTTTTCAAACTGCTGCTTCTATACTCTATCTCCTTGGGGCTGTTTGCTGTGCTGTTTCTTTAAGGGCAGGGACCCCATTTCCTATTGCCCTGCTAGCTCTTTCAGAGCTGAGCCCACTGATTCTAAGAACTTGCAAAATTATGCCCCTCTGTTTTTCAAAACAAAATGTTATAGGGATTCATCTTCCTTATATGGGTTTCCCGTGTCTGGGGTGCTTGGTGTGAGGGTCTGTTTCTCTCATCTCTCCATGCCAACAGTGTCCCTCCCTCCTAAGGATAGTCCTGTGGGTCTGTTTAGCTCCTGATTGTGTGTCCACCCTTCCTGTCCTCTCCAATGTGGCCTCTTCTCTACATTTAGCTGTGAAGAGCCTTTTCTGCCAGTTTTTGGATCAGTTTCTGGGTTATTTACACTGACATAGGTGTTATCTAGTTGTATGTGTGGGGCACGGTGAGCTTAGGATCCTGCTCTGACACTTTCCTGGCAAGTCCATTATTTAAAAATTTTAAGTGTGGAGGTGATCTATTCAGTTTTATATTTAAGAAAATTCACACTGTTGACAACATGAAGGATGGTTTGGAGGTGGTACCATTGGAGATAAAACATTGTAAGAGTTCAAATGAGGAGCAATAGGCCAAACTAAGGCAGAGGTGGAGGCCAAGGAGCTAAATACTTCTAATAATGTTTGAGAGGTATTTAGGAGGTAGAGTCAAAAGAACCTGCTTATTATAAGAGTCAAAGGTATAGGATGACTTCAAAGTTGAAGTTCCCACTGTGGTCTGGTAGATAGTGACACCATTTGACAAGATGGGGAACATAAACTGATAATTGATGTGGGGATATTTTGAAGGGAAGACAATACATTCTGTCCTTCATATGTATTGTTTGGTGAACAAATGAATTATTAAGAGATTTCCATGAGTCTGTTAAAATGTGGGTCAGGAACTCTGGAGAGATGCACGTCATAAATACAGAGTCTCTTACAGTTCATTTCCCTCTCACTTCCCCCCCCCCCCATATATTCATCTGTTTTGTTTCTTTAATTCCACATATGAGTTAAATCATAGGGCATTTGTCTTTCTCCAACTGACTTATTTTGCTTAGCAAAATACATTCTAGTTCCATCCATGCCATTGCAAATGGCAAGATTTCATTCTTTTTGATGGCTGAGTAATATTCCATTGTATATATGTATACCACATCTTCTCTATCCATTCATCAGTCGATGGACATTGGGCTCTTTCCATAGTTTGGCTATTATTAATAATGCTGCTATAAACATCAGGCTGCATGTAGGATATGTGTATTTTTAATTTTCATAGCTGTTGCTTGGTTGCCTAGTGAGTTAGGTATGTGCTTCTTCTAGTGTGCCTCCCTGTACTACAGAGGCCAGAAGGCTAACCCTATGTTTTCCAGAGTCCATTGCAGCCAGAATACGACTTAGGTTGGCCAAATTCATGTAATACTTGAAATGCAGTTGTGAGGTAGAGACCTCATTTCTGCTGAGTATGAAATTTTTAGATGGAATGTAAAGACAGGGAAATGTTTGTGTGTTCGTTTGTTTTCCTGAAATAGTGTTAATGAAATTCCCCATGTCCAGAAATAAACCAAGTGTCCAACAATATAATGGAAATTAAGTTGTAGAATAGTCAAGACAGTGGAGTACTGTGCATCAGTGCAATGAATTAGCTAAAACTACTCGTGCCAACCCAGAATATCTCAAAATCACACTCTGGAGGTAAAGAAGAATCATAAAAGACTACACAGAGCCGACATTTGTGGTGCCTCTCACTCTATCCCATTAGCTCAAGTGATTTCAGGCAGCTGTGATGGACACTAGCAATGACTAGTGTGCCAATTCAAGGTCACAGTGAGAGCCTCTGCTTTTCTGCCTCAGGCCTTTCTCAGAACCGTGGGAAGCCACTTAGACTGAACATGAAAAGGAGTTAAGCCCCTGAGAGCAACTCTTAACCAAATGGAGATGAGGTCAGTGAATAATACTGTCTCCTTTCCTTCTGTCTGGTGGGTCACTTCTGAAATGTGTTCTACACGTTTTCACAGGGGGTACAAAACAGGCCTATGCTTCGGTTGCCCACAGTAATAACCTGCACGGTAATGTACTATTATTTGATTTCTCTCTTCTCTAGTCTCTACTCCCACTCCCACACTTCTGCTTCCTGGGCTCACATCCAAAATATACTCTCTGCACCAAGTTCTTTGCATTGCTTTCAAGGGAACTCAAACTATGACATACAGTATGGATCCATTTGTGTATAGTTCAAAAACAGGCAAGATTAAATATTATATAAGGAGGTATGCATGTGAGGTAAACTATGAAGAAAAGCAGGAGAATGGTTAATATCAGAAATATGTAACATGCTCACCCATGGGAGAGGGGAAGGAGCCATAGTCTGGATAGAACACATAGTGGCTTCAAAGGCGCTAGTCGTGTTTGATTCCTTAAACAACGTGTTAGGTAAATGGCATCTGTTCCATTATCTCTTTAATTATTAGTTCTTGACCTTTTGGTCTTAGGACCCCTTTACATTCTTAAAAATTATTGCAGACTCCAAAGTATTTCTGTTTATGTAAGTTAAATCTAATGATATTTATTGTACTTGAAATTAAAACTGAACAATTTAAAAATTGTATTTGAATTATAATAAATTCATTACCTGATAACATAAATGATTTATTTTCATAAAAATAACTATTTTCCAAAGCAAAACCAAACAAAGCAAGACAAAATTGATTAAGAGTGGCATTGATTTCGTTTTCCAAATCTCTTTAATATCTGGCTTAATAGAAGACAGCTAGATTCTCATATCTGCTCTGTGATTCTATTCATCCTACAGAATTATGCAAATTTTCGAAAAATATACAGAAAATCAAGTCTCACACAACTATAATGTTGGAATATAGAGCAGTATTTTAATACATTTTCTTTTTTAAATCTAACTGTAGATATTCTTCGATACAGTATCCAAACTTAACAAGTGGTTTTTTCTTAAAGGTTAGTTGCAATGGGTATCTAAAACTATATCAGCTAACTTTTAATACTCTATTACAGTAAAATCCACTGCTCTTCCTTCACTATGAATGGATCTTTCACCCATGCATGATTTTATGACCATACATTGGTCATTTCAAAAACAATGGTTCACTGAGTTATGCAGAACTTCTAAATGTTGACACATTTCATTCTATACCATCAAAAAAGTCATACTCGTCAATATCACTACTGATCTCATTAGAAAAGCCTTTAAATGTTGGGAACTGTTAAGCTCATAGTGTTGAATACAAGTTTTCCAAAATTCTAATCATTTGCTTGAAAGCTCAAATTCTATAATTGGCAACAAATACTATCAGTTGTTTTCCTTGAAGTGACAGGCTCACTTCATTCATTCTTGAGAAAATGTCTACCACATTACCAACCCTAAATAATCATAGTTTGTCTATCAGTCGTTCTTCCAAGTACAAATCATGCTGTTTGAATAAAGAGGCTAGTTCAGCTCATAACACAAACATTCACATGCTGCCTCACTTCAAGACAGCCCTCATACTTCTATGGGCAGCAGAAGTGCTTTGTGCATATGTCTTGTTTCATTATGTATACTTGAGTCAAGATTTAATAAAATCAATCATTTGTACAGCTCCATCAAAGACATTCTTAAGTTAAGTTGGCATTCTTTCATCTACAAGTGCATACTGGTGAAGAATACAGTGACTACCAGTACAGCTTGGTGCCACTGCCTTGGTTCAGGCTGCAGCATTTTTACCCACCGTTGTTTTACATCAGGGGTGCAAATGTCAGTACAATGAAAAAGGCAAATAATGTCACAGTATAGTTATAAAAATAGTTTTGACCTCCTAAAAGCACCTCAGGGAACTCTAGACCAACTTTGAGGGCTTTAAGTTGTGTTTATATTGTACATAACTTTTTAATATTTATTTCTCAATAATCAAAAAGACAAGTCAAGTTCCTATGCTGCTAATAGTCATTTTATAAAGTCATTTCATTCCCTTTACTGACTGTATAAGAAGTAGATTTCTCATTGAATGGGGCTTCCTCCTCTCTTCTTCTGGCAATACTATTGTACTACCAAACACTATCACTCCCTGTTCCTTCCCCCAAGTCATTCAAGCAGTTGCCTTTTTTAAACTAATAAACTTTATATTTTTAAAGCGGTTTTTAGATTCACAGTAAAATTGAACAAGTACAGATAGTTCCCATATATTCCCTTTCCTCACACACAACAATATCTCCCACTATTGACATTCTGTACCACAAGGTACATATGTTACAGTTGATGAACCTACACTGATACATCATTATCACCCAAATTCATAATTTACATTAGGGTTCACTCTTGGTAGTGTACATTCTGTGGGTTTTGTAAAAAGTATAATTACATGTATCCATCATGGTAGCATCACACAGAATAGTTTCAATGCCCCCAAAACCCCCTGTGCTGCTCTGCCTCTTCATCCCTCCCTTTCTCCAACCCCTGGTAATCACTGATCCTTTTACTGCTTCTATACTTTTTTCTTTTCCAGAATGTCATATAGTGGGAATCTATACATAGCCTTTTCAGATTAGCTTTTTTAGCTTAGTTATGTGCATTTGACATTCCTCCAAGTCTTTCCATGGCTTGATAGCTCATTTCTTTTTAACCTTGAATTCCATCATCTTGATAAATTACTGTTTATGAATCCATTCACCAACTGAAGGGTGTCTTCGTTGTTTCCAAGTCTTAGCAATTGTTAATAAGCTGCTATAAACATCCTTGTGTAGAAATGTGTATAAGTTTTCGGTTCATTTGGGTAAATACTAAGGAGTGTGATTGCTGAATCCCATGGTAGGAGTATGTTTGGTTTTGTAAAAAATTCCACACTGTCTTCCAAAGTGGTTGTACTATTTTGCATTTACACCAGCAGTGAGTGAGAGTTCCTGTTGCTCCACATCCTCACCAGCATTTGGTGCTGTCAATATTGTGGACTATTGCCATTCTATTAGGTATACAGTGGTATCTCATTGTTTTAATTTGCTATCCTCTTGTGATATATGATATTGAACATCTTTTCATGTGCTTACTGGCCATCTATATATCTACTTTGGTAGGTGTCTTTTCAGATTTTTTGCCCCCTTTTAAAATCAGGCTGTTTGTTTTCTAGTTGAATTAGAGTTCTTTACATATTTTGTGTAGCAGTCTTCATCGGATGTGTCTTTTGCAAATATGTCTCCCAAACTAAGGCTTGTCTTCTCATTCTCTTGGCATTGTCTTAACAGAGCAGAAATTTAAAGTTTTAATGAATTATTTCTTTCACAGATTGTGCCTTTGATGTGGTACCTAAAAAGTCATCACCATACCCAAAACCAATTAGATTTTCTCCTTTGTTATCTCCTAGGAATTTTAGAGCTTTGTGTTTTACATTTAGGTCTATGATCCATTTTGAGTTACTTTTTTTTTTAATGGTTTTAAATGTTGTATTTATTCTTGAGAGAGAGAGAGAGAGACAGTGACAGAGCATGAATGGGGGAGGAGCAGACCAAGAGAGGGACACAGAATCCACAGCAGGCTCCAGGCTCTGAGCTGTCAGCACAGAGCCTGATTCAGGGCTCAAACTCACAAGCCGTGAGATCATGACCTAAGCCGAAGTCAGATGCTCAACCGACTGAGCCACCAAGGCGCCCCTGAGTTACTTTTTTGCAAAGATGTAAAGTCTGTGTTTAGATTCTTTTCTTTTTATGTGGATGTCCAGTTGTTCCAGCACCATTTGTTGTAATGACCATCTTTGTTCCATTGTATTTTCTCTGCTTCTTTGTCAGAAATTGGTTGACTATAGTTATATGGGTCTATTTCTGGGCTCCATTCTGTTCCATCGATCTATTTATTTATTCTCTTGTCAATACCACACTGTTTTGATCACTGTAGTTTTATAGTTAAGTCTTCAAGTCAAGCAGTGTCAGCGCTCCAACTCTTCTTGTCCTTCAGTAATAAATAGCTATTCTGAGTCTTTTGTCTCTCCATATAAATTTTAGAATTAGTTTCTCAATATTTACAAATTACCTTGCTGTTTTTGATTAAGATTGCATATTGCATTGAATGTATGCATGAAATTGAGAAGAACTTGTCTTGACAATATTGAGTTTTCTTATTTGTGAATATGGAATATCTCTTTAATTATTTGGCTGACATCAGAGTTGTAGTTTTCATATCAATTTTGTTAGGTAGCATTTGGCTTTTATACTGCTAAAAAGTTTATAATGTTTTGACCCAGGCAGTTTGATGACACATTTTTGCCTTGGGAGCATTTTGACAATGCTTAAAAACCAAGCTATTAAACTCCAAGTTTTAGTTTACCAAATAAAGTTTTTAATAGGTACCTTCACAACATGTCTACCGAGAAAGTGTCACAAAAAGGTCTGGGTATCCATTTTATAAAATGGGCTGAGGAATGAAATGTTGCTCAGGGGTATCTGCTGAGGACATAACTATTTTAACTTAATCCCTTTAAAGTGTTGGTAACTACATGACCCATGTGAAAAGAACTACACCAAGATGTCCTATTTGTGTTACTCTTGCTATGAAAATGCAAGTTAGCATATGCAATCTAGTCTGAGGGCAAAACCCAATGTAACTTAAGCATTCCAGTTGGCAAACCCCAAAACCTATAAATATGATTCTTGGATTCCCTAACTAGGAGGACTTCATTTCATTGTGTGCCATAAGCCAGAAGCTCCAGTGATTTCTACCTTTGCTTCTTTTTTCTCTGGTGTTTGTGTGACTCTCAGATAATTATGGCACTATTTATGCTCTTCCAGCTCATGCATTTCGTATCTCCCATTTGTTTCTAGAGTGAATATTTCATGTGGATTTCTAGTATCATTTTTAGTGATTCACAGTCACATTCTACAAGCCAGCATTTTCAGTGCTTGGTTTGAGCTCCAGCGTAGTATTTTTGGAGAGTTTGTTCAACTAGTTTTGGCTTTTCATGAGGCCAAAAAATAATCCAACAACCCACAAACAAAAGCAGTAATAAATTGGTGGGTAGATGCTATTCTTTAACCATGTGTTTTGTTCTCACTGAGAAAATCTCTTGGGTAATTTTGGAAAACAAATGAAAAAGTAATGAATTTCTAAGTGAGTAAGGATTGCATTTGTATATGCAGCTATTCTTTTTACCATAGTATTCCCAGTGTATTTAGGCATTTTAGCCCTAATATTTTAAATGTGAAATCTCATAGTATTATGTGAATAAGAATGTATTTCTGTGATCTACTAATTGACGACAAAGAAGCCAAGAATAAATAATGGGGAAACAACAGTATTTTAAATATATGGTGTTGAGAAAACTAGGCAACCACACGCAAAAGAATTAAACTGGACCAATAACTTACACAATACAGAAAAATCAACTAAACATGGATTAAAGTCTTGAATGTAAGACCCGAAATCATAAAATTCCTAGTAGAAAACAAGTGTTAAGCAAAGGCAACAAAAGCAAAAATATGCAAATAGGACTACATCAAATGTAAAAGCTTTTCACAACAAAATGAAATGAAAAGGCAACCTACTGAATGGGAGAAAATGTTTGCAACTTATACTTATGAGAAGGTGTTAATTTCCAAAATTTATTAGGAACACATATAACTTAATAGCAAAAAACTCCAAACAGATTAAGAACTGGGCAAAGAATCTGAATAGACATTTTTCTAAAGATGACATATAGATAGTCAACAGGGACATGAAAGGGTTCTCAGCATCACTCATCATCAGGGAAATGCAAATCAGAACCACAGTGAGATATCACCTCACATCTGTAAGAATGACTAGTACCAAACAGATAAGAAATAACAAGTGTCAGTGTGGATGTGGAGAAAGGGAACTTGTGTGCACTGTTGATGGGATTGTAAATTGGTACAGGTTCCTCAAAAAATCGAAAATAGAACTACCATATGATCCAGCAATTCCACTTCAGGGTATTTATCCAAAGAAAGTGAAAACACTAACTTAAAAAGATACATGCACCACCCCCCCATGTCTATTGCAGCATCACTTGCAACTGCCAAGATATGGAAACAACCTAAATGTTCCTTTATATGGATTAAGAAAATTAGACATATATATTCAATTCAACCATGAAAAGAATGAAATCTTGCATTTGCAACAACAAGCATGTACCTTAAGGCCATTATGCTAGGTGAAATAAGTCAGACCAGACAAAGACAAATACCATGTGGAATCTAAGCAAAAATTAAATTAAATTAAGAAAAACAGGTTAATAGATAGGTTGTTGATTGCCAGAGGCAGGAGTTGGGGGTAGGCAAAATGGGTGAAGGGAATCAAAAGGAACAAACTTCCAGTTATTAAATAGATCAGTCCCAGGGATGTAATGTACAGCATGGTAACTATAGTTAATAATACTGTATTACGTATTTGAAAGTTTCTAAAAGAGTAAATCTTTAAAATTCTCATCATAAGAACTTTACAGCTATGTATGGTGACAGATGTTAACTAGAATTATTGTGATGATCATTTTGCAATATATACAAATATTGAATCACTATGTTGTACATCTGAAACTAATATAATGTTGTATGTCAATTACACATCAACAAAAAAAAACCATAAAAGAATGTATTCCTATAAATTTCCTTTTATGACTATAATATTTTTAAATCAGTGTGGTCAGATTTTAGCCCAGGGTATTCATTGTAGATAATTGGGCCTGGCTGGCTTCTAATATTTAGTTTTAGAGTTGCAGGGCTGTGGTTTAATGTACCTACTTCCTTTATTATTGTTTTTGTTTGTGGGTTATGCCCATTTTTGTTGTACCTTCCCCTGCCCCCTTTTTTTATAGTGATCCCTCACTGTTTTAAAAAATACATCTGGAAATCTTAAAAAAACAAACAAACAAAAAAGGCCCTGTTAATGGACATTCACTATTCATGACTTGTTTTCTATGAACTCTGAAACGATTGTTGTGGTTTAATACTGACTAGCAAACAGTTCTCAGAATACTCTGATTCTGCAGGAATTCAGCAAAGTTATCAAGGCTCCCTCTCTCTCATATTTTGACACCTGTCAAAGAAGGCACAAGTCAGTGAAACCAGCAATCTTTTTTCAAAGAGATAATTCACTCCTCAAACTGGTTTTGCTGAATTTGAATGCTCAAAAAAAATTATTGGTTCACTTTTTCGATTTTATGACAACTAGAGCCTAGAGGTGACTAGATTTTGTGCCTCTCATACCTCCTTAATAAAAATCCAAGAGTTTTACAACATTGAAAGGTAGCAAAGTATAGTGGTAAAGACCTCAGTTTTAAATGAGAAGTCCCAACTTCAAAGTCCATTTCTAGCTATTTGACCATGAGATATTTATTTAGCATAAGCTTTGATTTCTGTCAAATGGGCAAAGATCAGACATTGTGAAGATCGATATTAGCTACTCTATAGTGGAATTAGTGCTGACGCTAGTCTTGGGACTTGAATCACAGTGCAAGGCCATCTATTTCTATTTTTTTTTTTAATTTTTTTTTCAACGTTTATTTATTTTTTGGGACAGAGAGAGACAGAGCATGAACTGGGGAGGGGCAGAGAGAGAGGGAGACACAGAATTGGAAACAGGCTCCAGGCTCTGAGCCATCAGCCCAGAGTCCGACGCGGGGCTCGAACTCCCGGACCGCAAGATCGTGACCTGGCTGAAGTCGGACGCTTAACCGACTGCGCCACCCAGGCGCCCCAAGGCCATCTATTTCTAATAGCGTCTTTGTGTCTTTTCTTCCCACTGAGATTTACAAATTCCTATGAGCAGGTATTATATTCTTTGTCTCCTAGTGTTCCACAGTGCCCAAATCAGGGTTAGGACATGTAAGATGGTCAGTAAATATTTCCTGAATTTTACTGAGTCAATTCCATGAAGAGAAAGCACCCAAGGAATGAGGGAGCATCTTGAGTTATGGATTCTTGCCATTACTATGTCTCTAATTTTGAATGTGTTTATTTGTCCTTCAAGGCCTATGTTTTCTTGTAAAACAATGTTGGGTCAGCTAGACCCCTAAGAATGTGACTGTTTTGTTTTGTTTTGCTTGAGAGAGAAAGAGAGAGAGAGAGAGCACACCAGCAGGGGAGGGGCAGAGAGCGAGGGAGAGAGAGAATCCCAGGCAGGCTCCACACCCAGCATGGAGTCAGACATGGGTTTGATCCCAGGACTGTGAGATCATGACCTGAGCCAAAATCAAGAGTTGGATGCTTAACCGACAGAGCCACTCAGGCACCCCAAGAATGTGTAGTATAGTGAATTTACATGAAGCCTGATGAGCTTTCTCTGGAAATCTCCAACTAGGTCACTTTCTGTTGCAGAGGTAGAAACAACTTGTTTCAAAGGAGGTATGTCTTTGAACCTTCTAGCCCACTACTTCTTGCAGGGAACATCAGTATCTGGATGTAACAATTCTTTATTCTCATTTATTAAATCCTAAAATCTGGTTTTCTTGCCAAATTAAAGATAATTACCCATCCCTTTTTTTTCCACTTTAGCTACAGCCTTGCAGAGGGCAGGTTAGGAACTCTGTGTGAATTCCCATACAAGCTCTCAAGAGAGTGATTGAATACAAAGCAGACCTCTTTTCTGTTAAACTCAGAATCTTACTTGATCTTACCTATTTCAAGGTTGCAATTAGGCTGTTTCCTTGTTAAGTATAAATCAAATGCATTTGAACTCTGTCTTGGGAAGATGGCAAATGCTCACTACCAAAGTTTCTCTCTCTCAGTCTGATCAGCTTCTCAGGCGTTCATCCTTTTATATGATTTCTTTCTTTTTTTTTTAATTTAAATGTTACTTAACATACAGTGCAATGTTAGTTTCAGGAGTAGAATTTAGTGATTCATCACTTACATACAACACCCAGTGCTCGTCCCAACAAGTGCCCTCCTTAATATTCACCACCCATTTAACCCATACCCCCACCCACCTCCCTCCATCAACCCTGTTTGTTCTCTGTTAAGAGTCTCTTGTGGTTTGTTTCCCTCTCTTCTCTTCCCCCCCTTCCCATATGTTCATCTGTTTTGTTTCTTAAATTTCACATATGACTGAAATCATATGGTATTTGTCTTTCTCTGACTGACTTACTTTGCTTAGCATAATACATTCTCATTCCATCCATGTCATTGCAAATGGTGAGATTTCATTCACTTTGGTGGCTGAGTAATATTCCATTGTATGTGTGTGTGTGTGTGTGTGTGTGTGTGTGTGTGTGCACGCGTGTGTGTGTATATACACACACACACATGCATACACCACATCTTCTTTATTCTTTATCCATTCATCAGCCACTGGACATTTGGGCTCTCTCCATATTTTGGCTATTGTTGATTGCGTTGGTGTAGACATTGGAGTGCATGTACCCCTTCGAATCTGTATTTTTGTATCCTTTGGGTATATACCTAATAGTGCAATTGCTGGATAGTAGGATGGTTCTATTTTTAGGGGTTTTTTTTAATGATTTCTCATTTAAAAAGATATCCAAATGTTCCTTTCCACCAGAATCTGGTTGCCCTGATGTGATACACCCAGAAAGGGGAACGGATGCAGTGTAAGGGGTTTCCACTAGAACTAGACTCTTACCTACCTCAGATTTCTCTACCTCCCTGCCTATACTTCTGATGCTGGACATATGCTGGAGTCACTAACTTCATAAGAGAAATTTTGTGAGATGGTCAGATACAAAATTTGAAGATCAGTTACTCCTAATCATAGTTGGAGAAGGATGGCATCTCATGCTCAGCATCCATCCATTCATTCACTCAACAAAAGTTTACCGAATGATTATGATGTTGTAGGCTCTCTGTAAGACACTGTTTTCCTCTGTGTAATTTCTTGTACTTGTTTCTCAGTATCTTAGGCTCCTCCTCTTCTTTCTCCCATATTCCTACTAATATAATACCTTACTGTGGGGATTTTGTCCTTGAAATTTTTCTTTTGACTGTAGGGTAGACCTAAGATAGGGCATCATATATCCAGGTTTGATAAGACAAGGGCAGTTAATGTTAGGAATGGACAAAAGGGGCCAGACTTTGGCACCAGACCCACTGGAAAGGGTGTGGGAACGAACAAAATGGCTAAGTTGCTTTGGACAGTATAGAAGCTCACAGTTGTCCACAGAAAATTCCCAAGGGTCATGGTGATTTCTGTTCTCAGACTAGATAAACCAAGACTTATCACTCTCTGGGTCTGAAGTTCTCAATGATAAACAACTTCATGCCTGCCCTTCACAGTAGAGAGAAAGGAAAGTGCCCTTACATGTCCCTGAAGGTTTTATTTTTGGTAAGAACACCTACCATGAGATCTGCCTTCTTAAGAGATGTCTAAGTGTACAATATAATATTGTCATTTACAGACACATTGGTTAGAAGATCTCTAGAACTTACTAATTTTGCATAACTGAAATTTTATGCCCACTCATACGCCAGTTCTCCTCATCTCAAATCCTGACCTTTTCATTGACCAGTCCGCTGAATCAGCATTTTGCCATAATTTTGGCTACTCTCATATTGGCCTTGATGGTCACTGGAGTCCAAGGAGTTTCAAACCCTGCTTCAAGAAAAATTGGGACATACTGTAAAAATTGATAGACTTTCATGGTAAAGAATTTACCGCTCCAGAATGCCAGCCAATGCTATGAGGCTGTACACAAGAGTGCATAAACATTTCTTATGATCAAAGGCAGGATGCCCTCCTACACACTAAACACCTAAGGTAAAAAACAGAAATCATTGGCAAGCTTCCCCTAAACTCCAGCCAGTAAACACAACAAGAGCACAGCTTCTTATTCTGTCAGGAGGAGTTCTGTGCTATACAGCACCTGCCACAAGCCTTTGTCCACAGGTGGCAAAGCTCCTGCCATCCCAAGCAGCACATGGCAGAGGGGAGGCAGCAGCTGACCTCCTTAGTAACCTGTTATGACAACCTGACAGCAGACCGGCCGGACGCTCCAGACTGTCACCAAATATGTCACAGAAGGCTTCCCAGGCTTGAGCATTTAATTTGCTTTACATAAAATAAAAAGTTAGACTCCGGTTCTTCCTTTCTCTTGCTTTTAAAGCAAAACTCCATTTTTTAAAAGAGTAAATCTAATAGGCACTCCCCATATACTAAAAAGAGCAAAGTAGAAGTCCTTTGGATGAAACTGAGAGTGGGTGATGGAAATGGGCTGGAGCATGTCTGCTTAGCTTTCTCGCATTATCCAACCCACTTAAAGACCTCCAACTAGCACCCTGGACTGCAGTTTGACAAACAGAAAAACTTTGGGCTAGAAAATCTCCAATGCACCTCCATTTCAAACAAGCTTCATGAAGGCCAGGCTCTGTCTTGGTCATTCCTGAATCCTGAGAGCCTAGCATGGCTCTGGCATATAGTAAGTGTACACGTGCATGGGCACACACACACGCGCGCGCACACACACACACACACACACACACACACATTTGATGAATAAATACAAGACTTTTTTTAGATGTCATGAAATACATCTATTTATTTCAGATTATAACTCCCTGTGACCAATAGAGTTAGAGTTGGTTTTCAACATTAACCTCCCCTTGTGACCATGCACCTATACCTTCCCCAGCTTTTCTCTGCACACAGACAAAAGCTCAGCTTTAGCTTCCTTGGGATTGCATCTAAAGTACCAAATGTTAATGTCTCCCAAATGGGGAGACAGCTTGTTTATACAGGAATAATTGCTTCAGCACAGTGTCCTCCTTTATAACAAAACTTGCAGAAAATGCTGAGTAGTCAGATTCCTTACCTTTGCATTAGGAAAGAATTTAAAACCTATTTCAGTCCTTTCTATGGCCTCATGTAAAAATAAAGCTTTTCTCCCCAAGCTTAGGCCTAAGCAAAGAAATCTAACCCTGACTTCTACTTTCCCCAAGCCCCCAAAATAAGTCCGGGTCATCTTGAAATAGATTTTTTCCCTCGTTTCCTTAAATCGGGGCCAGTCAGAGATGGACGGATGTTCCTGTGCCAGTTTGAAACTGCCGTGAAGGGTGTAAGTGATGCGTCTCTCCGTTGTTCCCTCCTCCGCCCTCCCCTGAAGAGGGCAGTGCTAAGTGTGGATCCTGCCAAGAGAAGGCCGGAGGCTTCGCCTGAATCTTAGGGCAAGCCATCAGGTGGCAGATTTACCAAGGAGCCCGCCTGCTGCTTGACTTCATTACTGTTTATCATCATGTCTACTTCTTCTAAAATTTTTCTTTATTTAATCACCTAATACTATTTTTATTGGCCTGTCAGAATGTGGGGGAGAGTAGAAGGGAATTCATTTCATGTGCTGTGGAACATTATTATGGTAAAATATTAGGACAAGTCTATACCTTCCTCCTTTGAAAAATAAGATACAAAACCAATTAAAGTTAAGTGATTACTGAAATGCATCTAATTAGTTATTAACTTACACACATCAAGCTATGATGGCAGCTTTCACAGCAAAAATCCTGTTGGTGTTGATACAGAAGATAATTGATATCACAGAGGCCTCCGCTTCTCAGGCAATTGCTTAAGAAAGCACCTTCACAGCTCAGAGCCTTCTCTCCCTTTGGGTTGGGGTACATTTTCGTCAATCTGACAAGATCTGTCACATATTATCAGACAATTGATCACCGACTGCTTGCAAGTCTTAATCCATCGTTTGATCACACATCAAGAAAAATTGCTTTTTATGTCTTACATCTTGGCCATGAGAAAGGGGAAGAAAGCAGAGACCAGGCTTCCGGCTCCAGCTCATTACTTTTTTGCAAATGATAGATGGGTTCACTAGGCAATTTAACTTTAAAATGATCTTTTCCCCTTTCTCAAATAAGCAAATAGAAGGAGCTTTGCAGCACAAGCTGAGCGGAGAGGGAGTCTGCCTGCTGTTCCTTTTGTGTCTCAATAATAGGCGCCCATGTGTGGATGGAGGCACGTGTGGTTAGCAAATATGTATTTACTTAGCATTACTGCATCTACTTCTAAATAATAGGATTTAAAGTGGACACACACAGAGAGACTAACTTTCACTCTCCAGGACATAGCTATAATCATTTTACACATTTCTTCAAGAGCACTTATGTTATATATAAAGTAATTTGAAATGACTTCTAGTTTACCAAAAAAAAAAAAAAAATGAGTATTATATAATGACATAGCGAAAACCAGTTCTAAAAAAAAATCATTTCCCCTACCATGAATCCAGTTATGTTATTGTCAAAATACTGACCTTATGTATATATATATAGTAATATACATTCTAGCTTTCTCAGAATGGGGCAGAACCTAATAATGCAGGAATTAGCCCTATTTCTAATAATTGATTGCTACTTAATATCAAAAAAGAGAAAGCATCTGTAATTATCAATAAAAGAATAGCTAAAACCTCAAAGTTTTTGAGGGATTCTATTTAAGTTGTCAGCATACCCACAAATACCCTGGTAATCTGTGAATAGTATTCCTGAAGTTCGCAGCATTCAGACATTGCAGTTGCGTTCTTTGAGGCCAGGAAGGAAAAGTCCCAATTCCTCATGGCTTACTTTCCCACTTCTCCGCTAAAAACCTCCCTGGGAATCCTTCACTATTGTACATCCTCTGTAATTTAAAGACACAGCTGAGAGTCAGCCTTTGCATGCTTAAGTAAAATGAAAGGCACTGAGAGATGTAATTAGTGCTTTTTCTTTGTCATGCAACTCAAGACTGACAGTGTTTCCAAATAGTAGCCACTAAATCTTAAAGTCAGGCAGTACCTGGCTGGCCTGCAAGCTTTTGTCAACCAATGGAAAACACTCTAAGGCCAGGAACTGGACCCCAATCTCTAGGAGAGTTTGTGTCAGGCACAGAAAGAGTGTGCCAAAAAATATTTGTTCTGGTGAAATGCACCTAAAACCTCTAGCTTAGTTAGAAGTATTGAACCAAAGTCAATTTTCTGGTTTTGATCATGTACTTATGTAAGCTGTTATCACTGGGGGAAAGTGGAGGAAGGATACGTGGGAATTCTGTTCTCTTTTTGCAACTTGTAGGTGAGCTTAGAATTATTTCAAAATACAATTTCAAAAAATATTTACTGAAGGGGCCCCTGGGTGGTATAGTCAGTTAAGCGTTCGACTCTTGATTTCAGCTCAGGTCATGATCTCATGGTTTGTGAGTTCAAGCCCCGTGTCGGGCTCCACATTGACAGTGTGGAGCCTGCTTGGGATTCTCCTTCTCGCCCTCTCTCTCTCTCTGTCCCTCCCCTGGTCATGCTCTCTCTCTCTGTCTCTCAAAATAAATAAACAAACTTAAAAAAAATATTTGCTGAAAAGAGAATGAATGCTTCTGTAATTCTTTAAGCCTTCTGAATGTGCTATGCATTTGAGGCCCTGAGGTCTCAGAGTCCTCTCATGCACCTTTTTTTCTTGTTGTTATTGTACCCCTCTTTCCACTTCAAGCCCTGTGTCCCATGCCCAGATTCTGATTCTGCCTCTGGTCCTCTGGATGTGGTGCTTATATCTGACCTTCCCTGAAATTTGGCTGCTAGCCTTCCAAGAGGAATTTTGTCGCACATTTCCTCTTCTTCTTGGCCTGGATTTTCTCTTTGTACCACCACTGCATCTTTCTTGGTGACCTTCTCAGCACCCAGTTTCCCTTTTGCCCAGCCTGTGTGTGTGTGTGTGTGTGTGTGTGTGTGTGTGTGTGTGTGTTGGAGAGTGATGTACAGAGTGGAAATGATGAGGGGTGAAGTTGAGATTTAGTCTGTGGTAACCTGCATCTCTGAAATAGATTTCTGTTTATAAAGAACAATTTCCTGCTGGGGAGAGACTCTACGTAGTTTATCAGATCCATCAGATTGAACTCTTTGGCTTCACTATATATTTTGTGAAAATACTATTAGAGCCTTCAAAGTTTAGCTTGCTCCATATTTGTTTTCACTGCTGGGTGTCAAGAGCATGATCCCCGTCATCTTAATTGACAGAGAGAGTAGACTTACTGAGACTACATCCTAAGGCCAAACAGCATGGTCTGGGCATTTATCTCAAACCGGATTTGCCTTTGGGAAATCAGCTGGGACCCTCAACGACTTCCCCACCACTCTGTTCAATGAAGGGACAGTTGAATGCAATGGTTAACAACACAACACGGGGCCATATTATTTTGAATCCAGCTCTACTTACTAGGAGTGTGACTAAACAAATGAATCTCTCTGTATCTTAGTTTTGCCATCTGTACAATGTGGATGATAATAATTCCTAGCTTATAGACATCTTGTGAGAATAATGAGAGTTAGTGTTTTGAGAAGTACCGAGCTCGCCATCAGTTGGCACTCAGTGAGTGTAACTATTATTCTCTAATGCCTGTTCTACTTCCATTTCCTGTATCACCCTCTACTGGCTCCTAAAGGTTCAGTATGGTGACTTGTGCTTAGAAATAAGAATTTTAAAAAATGTTTTTTGCTTTGAACATTTCCCTAAGTGTCTGGAAATAATAGAAGATAATCAAAGAAGTCTCTGAAATAAGGTTGGAAATTAATCAGTATCAAAGAAGAAATCTAATACAGAGTCACTCAGATTTCTGAATCTACTGATCAAATCCCTGTTGGGATGCAGGCCGTAGTGGAGATGCTGGTGAGCTTTGTGGAGACGTGACCGCATACCTGAAACTCCTTGAGCTGGCTTTCTCCTTGTAACTTACGGTGCTCTGAGCTGGGGGAGGCCAGGGTGGATTTCGATTAGACTAGAAGTCACACTGCGAGAAAGATAGGCTTAAAGACATGGTTGAATGTTGCCTTCCCTTCCCTTCCCTTCCATTTTCTTTTAATAGCATATACAAACCGAGCATTGATACTTGGATGACTCTAGCTCCCAAGTGTTAAATGGGATGTTTAGAGCCGTAAAGCACTCTGATGTAGCCACAACTCTGGAATGGAACTGTGTTTTCAAAGGTGCCTCAGTTTTCCCAGTCTTTGCTACGGCGAGAGCTATCTACTGACACTTGAACTAATGGCATCCCAATCCCAGGCAGTTGGCATCCATTCCATCCCTCCCCTTCTAATCAGCAATACAAAGTACTAGAAAGTTGTTGCCTGAATCCTTTCTCATTAGCTCTGGAGATGCAGATTAAAAATCATTCTTGGGGCGCCTGGGTGGCGCAGTCGGTTGAGCGTCCGACTTCAGCCAGGTCACGATCTCGCGGTCCGGGAGTTCGAGGCCCGCGTCAGGCTCTGGGCTGATGGCTCGGAGCCTGGAGCCTGTTTCCGATTCTGTGTCTCCCTCTCTCTCTGCGCCTCCCCCGTTCATGCTCTGTCTCTCTCTGTCCCAAAAATAAATAAACGTTAAAACATTTAAAAAAAAAATCATTCTTTGGTAGTATTTGTTAAGTTTATATGATCTGCTTTCCAAGAAGCATTTAGAACAAACAATGAGTTATAGCTAAATCCAATGTGAGCAAGCAATAGACTCAAATTAGAAGAGGTAAAATTAAATTTTCATGTATCATAAATGAAATATCCATTAGGGACTTCACAGTGACCTTCAGGTTCAGCAAGTTCTGTATTAAAACTTCCAACCTGAAAGATACAAGTGCTGGGCCAGATAACATGCATTTCAGGTACTATGGAGGAAGAGGCCCAGCCAGCCACAGTAAACAAATGTAACTAGTTTTGGAGAAATGCTATTGACAGTAAAATTCTAATTTTACTCCAGCTCCCAGAACAGATGTACCTCCGAGTCCATAGACTGCAATACTTAACTGCAGCTACTCAGCTGTGACCTTCAGCCCCAGGCTCACTGCAATAAAATTTTCATGCAACCATATGGAAGAATATTTTAATAGAGATTTACTGTCAGTAACTGTCCCAAAGGAGCAAATAAGGAAGCTGTAACATATTGCGTACAGTAAATCAAGGGGACTTCAATGGAAAAACGAAACCTCCCGGAGGCAAGCATCTTTAAAATTACAGGCAACACTTTGTACAAATATGTGTACAAAGGACTAGATATGCACTCAGTTAAGTAGCTCAAAATGGTTTCGATTTGCAGATATATTTATTTAGAATTTATTTATTGGATTTTATAAGTGGCAAGCACTTACCTGTCAGGGCTGAATGCCTATGTATCCCCCTTCCCTGGGGCAAAACGGAAGTGAGGGAGGGGTGACTTCAACTGAAAATCTTACCAAACCCGGGAATGTGGCAGGCAGCATAAATTGCACCCTCTCTATAGCCAGGTTTGCTTCAATTTAGGGTGAAGTATTAAGCACAGGGACAAAATATTCCCTTAGCCAGTATATAAACAGTCCTGGGTGAGTTATTTGAATGGTTAAAAATTCAGCTTAAACAATAAATGGGGACACATGTTGATTAAAACTCCCAATGGGGCAGAATGCATTCAGAGTCCCTACTTGGATCCTTGATTATGCTTTACCCAACATTTTTGCATGTAAAAATGTCTCCTTTTTGAGAAGCTATAAAATGGCGATTTTTGTATAAATGTGTGTTGGGCCTGTCAGAATCAATAAACCAGATCTCATGCTCCTCCTCCCCTGACCGTGTGTTTATTTGGAGACACGAGTCCACGGCACCGGGCCACAGGTGAGCTAAGAAGGAGGGATAGAGCCTGAGCGTGTCACCTCCACGGCTCCACGCTTCAGTTCACTTAGTTACCACCACGACACCATTTCCTTGCTCGGCTTCAGCCCTTACTGTTAAGAGCATTTCAGTTTCAGATATTTGTTTCCTGAGGGCAAACAAGCAGCCATCTCCCCCTCTACTCAACTGATGGAAACTCTAATGTGAGGGGCAGTAATTCAGAGATAAATAGACCGAACACTGCCCTTGACAGTTCATATTTTATGGCGGAGAGAAGGCCTAAAACCTAAAAAACTCATGTGTAGGGGGCATAGCACAAATGCTTCATCCATGATACATAATGAAGGTACATGTCTTTGGCATCAAACCGAAAATCAAAATATCCAAGTGACCGTGAATAAGGGAATCGGGTGATAAATCTTTATGTTTTGCTAAATGCCCGTGGGTTGTCACATTTGACAAAGAGTGATAACAATAGAAGAATTGTCATATCTGATAAATGTGTCTCAGGCATTCCATTCTTCTCTTGAAGTGGTCCCAGTTACTATAAAACACAGGTAACATGCACGGGTGTGCAGATTCAAAACAGGTTGGGTTATACACTGAAAGTGAATTATCTTGACTAATCAGAACCTGGCTGGAGGTTGTAATACAATAGGAAGCTTGAGACATTAGTTCATGCCATCAGATTATTGTATAAATCATGTTACATGGCTAACAATGAGTTTGTTACCCACCAACTTTCCCAGTGTTTCAATCACCGTACTTTTTTCACAGTTGGATATTGTGTTCCCTGGACCCTTTAATGGCACTCTATTTCACATTGAAATGGGAGTCAAAACTGGAAGTGCTCCTCAAAACATGTTAGTTTGGGGACACAAATGTATGCATGATATGTGTAGTTTCTTCCTTTGAGAGAAAGGCTGATTGGGATGAATCTCCAGAGTCCTTGCATTATTTGGCTGTGACCATGTTAAGAATCGCCCTTTTTGTCTTTATAAGGAATAGAATGGGCATGTAGACAATTTTTGTCTGTGTTTAGTTTCATGAATTTACCAAGAAGGGTGAGTCATGTCTTAACTTTTTTGATTCCATCCCTAAAACAAGTGATGTCCGAATGCTTACTCATTAAAGGCATTTTCCCCTCCATCTCCTGAAAGGTTCCATGACCTTGGTTAGCTCTAAACCCAAAGCTTTTGATTATCTTGGCCAGTACAGATTGTCCCTCTCCTCTTCAACCCACTCTCTATTCCAGCAAGCTTGTTTCCTTTTTTTAAATTCCTATATTTAATTTGCCATACCCTCAAGTTACATGACTGAAGAATAAAATTATTTTCCTTCCTTTGTGCCTCTCCAAACCTTAGCTTTCTTTTAAGACTCAGTTCAGAGCTCCACATCCCCAAACGATCCTATTGAGCCATTCTAGGCCCATCACTAAATGCTAAAGACCAAGTCATTTTCTACTGAGTAGTTAATACATTCTGAGAATATTAATAATTGTTTAATAAATACCCATTGACAATTGATTTGTTAATCTTTTGAACTTCTTTTCTTTCTTTTCACCACTTTGCCGTGTACTTCAGACTTGTACTTCCCCCAGAGAAAATGAAAGAATGTATTCTGAAGAAATTTTTATTCTTACTCCTCCCACTGGGAGCATGCTAGAAAGTAATCATTACTTAATGTAATTTTCCACCTATACACATCATTTTACAAGCTGCAAATAATGTGAATAAAATGTAACTATATACCCAACCAACAAACAAAATCTCCCAAATTAAAAGCAATATACAGCTGGAATGAATAAAATAATTTGCTAATTAGAAAAGTATTCATGATAGATGCTAAGCTTCTCACAGCTGGAAGTTATCAAACAGAGACTTACTCAAGAATCTGGAGGAGAGGATTTCTGTAAAGGATGGGCGATTAAGTTCAATAAATCTGGGGTCTCTTCCAAATCTGAGATTCTATGATAATTGTCTGAATTTAACCAATTAGAAAAAAATGATTTTAGGAGTCCTATGAGGTAAGTTTTTTATATTCCAAATGTCTTTAAATTACAGCCAGAGTTAGGACATATATTTGAAAAATATCTGAAAATAACTGGTCATTAATTGATGGACTTACTAAAGTCAAAAGGAGGGTTTTTCAAAGTGGTATGGGTGTGTGGACCCAGCCACAAAGCACTTTGAAATCAATCTTATTCTTAGAACATGCACCTACAGTTTAATTAACCTGTACATGTAAATGGATGGCTACTGTGCACATTTTAATAAATAAGTATTTATGTGCCCATTGAAAATGGCCCAATGTGCCCAACGAAAATGAAAGTCTTGTCAGTTTTCCTGTGATTTGTTAACCTTGAGTACCTAAAAAGAAGTAGTGAAATGCATTGCCCTGTTGGGTGTCCCAGAGAGCTCTACCAATGCTATGGTCCCCTACCAAGGTCAGGAAACCTATCTTTGCACAGTCATACTTTCAGACTTACAGTAGTGATATTTCACAAGTAGGCACCAATGTAGACATACCAACTACAAGCCTTTGGCATCTTATTGTTTGTTACCTGGATTTAATTCGTTCCTAAATATTTTAAGTGACACCCCTGAAGGCAGTGTCCATTATCCAGAATTTTTGGATACCAGATGCTTGGGTTAAGTAAAACCAAACATCTAATGACTATCATTTCTTCTTCAACTCAATGTAGTCTTTTGATATGTGTCCAGAGAAACCACGAAATTTTGTCTTCTCATTATTTGGATTTTGGTGTGGTCAGGGTATGGATATTTTGAGATAAGGGTTAAAAATTTACTCATCTGAAAACTGTATACTTGTGTACACGTAGAGTATACATAGGTATGTACAACTTGGTAGCATTTTACTAATTTGTAACAATTTAGGAAAGTTTTGGTTACAGGGTCCCTAAAAATTAATGCAGTGCTAATTCTTTCTAGTGAACAAGTGAACAGAATGAGGTATTTTCTGCTTTATCGGTATCTTCTAAACAAGTATATTTGTGGTTTACAAGAAAAAGATGCTTTGAAAATGTTTGAAAGGAGTTTATTCAGTTAGGTTAATGCTGCTTATGGAATGATTTTTACTCTTCTAATTGGGAAAGCAAACTTTTTCCCTTAGAAAAATAGGAAACTTCTCCCTTACCTGAAAAAACACAATTTTTGAATTAGCAATGTATGAATCAAAACTTTGTTACATGTTAAGAAACATCTGGAGTAAGTGTAGTTTATAGGTATAAACCCAGATATATATTATGGTTAAATTGAATGTATTTTGGTAAAAATTAGTCTGATTCGACCATACTAATTATCATGCATCTGTTTAGTTAATTAGTCTAAAGTTTCCTGATTCACAGTTCAATGATGAGTTTTTCATGAACTTGTTGGATATTTTTATTCCATCTTCTTTTAGCCAGGATCATCCATAAATGTCCCAAGATGCAGCAGAGGGCAGAGAAGTGTGGTGGCTCCGGCAAAAGACTGAGGCTCTGAGACCACATCTGGATTTCTGTTCAGACACTTAAGAAGTCGTGACATCCAGAGCAGCAACCTAGCCCCTGCACTCCTGGTGAGGTAAGTCCCAACCATAACTATGAAAAAACCTTGGCCTCTCTTGAAGTAGGATATTGGATCGATCCAAAGTAATGATGTTGTTATTAATATTCTTATCCTTGATGTAATTATAATTATTTGATGTAATTATACGAACTAAAATCGCTCATGCACAACTCCCTTGTGTGGGGGAAGCAGACAGTAAAAAGCATGAAATGTTTATCTGTATTATGGTTTTAGTTTCTCTTTACCCTCTTGGAGTTAGCTGCCTGAGTCTTGTTCAGTGTGACAGAAGATCATTCTAGAGGCTGGGAGGAAGCAATGAGATGAACTGTCTAGGTGGTGATGAGGTATGAGGTATGAAGCATCCTGTCACATTTCAGGGTGAAATTCATCTTCGACAAGATTTCCCCCACATCCCCCACCTCCACCATTTCACAGCTTGTATTCCCAGAACACGAGTATCAAGATTTCATTTGCCTTGGAGCCCTTCCAGAAATTAACAGCGTTAAGAAGAACCGTTCTATTAAGTCAGGATGGTGTCCAATAAAAGCAATGAATGATTGGAAAATGGACCGTTTTAATGCTGTTCAGTAAAACCATTGTGAATGTTCTTAATTATGCAATTCCATCCTTCCTGTGTAATTGGCTCATTTGATTTTTTTTTCCTCTCATGGTATAGAATAATCTGAGTTGGGGGTCAGAGTCTTGTTATGTTTGACTAATATTTGAAGATGATGAGGCAAAATATGTGAGAGTGTAAAATTATTTGGACCCCCCCCCCCCCCCCGCCCAGACAACCAACGAACAAGCATGAAGGCTCATAGAACTGACAGGAATGGAAAACATAATTGTACCCTTCAGAGGCATCTAACCTCCATTTGCAAATACAGAGCACTCCATTTTTAAAAACTCTATTCCTTTGGTTTTGGATAGTTAATGTAATCCCATGACTCAAAATTCAAGAGGCACAAAAGGGTATATTGTGAGGTATCTTCCTCCTTGTCATCCGAAGCAACTAATGTTATCAGGTGTGCATGATGCTCTCAGAGATATCTAATGCATCTTCAAACACTTTTGTGTAAATTTTCATTTGTGTTTTTCTTATGTGTACACACAGTAGCGTTATCTACTAGGATTTTATATTTGAGCACTCAGTCGGGTACTGGGGATACAGTAACGAGCAAAGCCAAGTCCTTTAGGGAAGCTTACATTTTTGTGGTGGAAAGCAGGCAAAAAGCAATGACCAAGATAGTTTCAGATTGTGAGTGTTTGACGTTGACCAACAAAGGGGGTGCTGGCTAATTGAGACTAGGTGGTCATTAAAGGCTCACCAAGAGGTAAGAATTAAAAAAAAAAGAAATCACTTTAAAAAAAGTTGTTTTTACATTTATTTATTTTTGATAGAGAAAGACAGAGCATAAGTGGGGGAGGGGCAGAGAGAGAAGGAGACAGAATCCAAAATAGGCTCCAGGCTCCAAGCTGTCAGCACAGAGCCCAACGTGGGGCTCGAACTCACAAACCGCGAGATCATGACCTGAGCCGAAGTCTGACACTTAACCAACTGAGCCACCCAGGAGCCCCAAAAAGAAATCACTTTTTAACTTTTGCATTAATCTGGCTAAACATTAAGTTAAACCCAACAATGTGCCCCTAGATAGCCCCACAAAACACATATGTGGAGACCTGGGATTTGACAGACAATTCACATTTAAACATACCCTTCAAGGTAGTGTGGTGACCCCAAATTTCAAGTGCACGCATGCTCATCACTGCCTGCCTGATGACTCTTGATACCACTGTGCTCTTTTAATCTTGCATGACAAAAACTACAGACAGGAGAGGCCCTAAGAAATTCACTCCCAGATAAAATATTTCATGGATTGCCTACCAAGAGGCTGGGACCATAACACTGACAGCTGCTTCTCATCTGTACTCACTGTTCCGACCATATTTTAGCCAGTCTACAAAACCCGCAATTAGATAGGGAGGTTAGACTCTTCTCTTATTGTGGTCAGCGTGCCAAGAAAATTGAAATGGAAGGAGAGGACAGATTGCTAAAATAAGAATTCTGAAGGACACTTGGCATGACAGTGAGACCAGTAGGAATTCATAGACCAATCGTTTAAACTGAATATCTGGATAAAAAAGTAAAAAAAAAAAAAAAAATCTGTGCATATTTAGACGTTCTCAAAAATCTTAACTTTTGTCCTCAGATATCTTGGATACTATCTATAACTGGATACTGGGTTAATTGTTTCAGTTCTCATCCAGATGTGCAGTATAATGTAGAAGTATCCCAAGACAGCTACTCGTAATTTTCCTCCAGGTGTGTGAAAACATCTATTTCCATTTCTCTACAATAATTGAGGACTTTTCTGGTTAGTCTAGATGTGTTGGTGGCTTCTAAGAGTGACAAAATACATACCAATTGAGGTTTGGATTTATGCCAAATACAGAAACTCCTGAAAGTGACTCATTATTTGACAGCACAGAAATTACTTTAGATCTCTGTTGAAATTCTGTTCTCATTATGGGCGTCAATTATCATCGTATTGTAAAATAGACGCAAAAGGGGGAGGAGAGTGGGTAAAATCTGAGGCAGCTCCTCCCTCTTGGCCCCCACTACGTGACATGTGCAGAAGGTTGCCGTTTTTTATGGACCCGCACGGCAACTTACATATTTATATTTCTCCAAGGAATGAAGGAAAAAGTCTCTTCCCTCCCAACCCAGGTCTTAGTCCATTTGGGCTACTGTAACAAAACAACACAAACTGAATAGCTTATAAACCGTAGAAACTTATTCTCACAATTCCAGAAGCTTGGAAGTCTAAGATCATGGTGCCAACAGATTCGGTGCCTAGTGAGGGCCCACTTTCAGGTTCACAGATGGCTTTTTCTTGTTGTGTTTTCATGTGGTGGGAAGGGGCGAGGGACCTCTCTGGTACGGTATTAGGAGGTGCTTGAATCACGAGCATGAAATTATACTGCTTTTAGACTTTTCTCAGTTGATGCCACCTCAGTTGGGCCCTTTCAGGTAAAAGCAAGTGGAATTTTATTTCATACTACTTTTATATCCACTATTAGATCCTACCCTCCCACATCTAAAGGGAGAGGGGCAGCTCAAACAGTTATGTAGATGGAGAAATGGAGACATCAATCCATTAAATGTTTTGCCCAAGGCTGCCCAGAGTCGGAGGAATGAAAGTCACCCTGCAGTCCCTGACATTAACTTAGAGTTCCTTCCACAGGATCAGATGGTCTTCTGGGAGCTGGGCCAGGAAAATGAGCCCCTAGAGAATTTGAAATTCCCCGAAGGTGTGATGCAATGCCTGCAGATTCCATCCAATGGCACAATTCCAATTCTCTGTAAAAGAGGCAATGAACACGGAAAACTTTGAGTGTTAGTCACTTCCCTCTTTCCCTACTGCTTCTCAAGAGAAGGCAATCTTCTCTCTTCAGGCCCCCTTCCTCTGTCAGGGTCTAGGATGGTGTCCGGTTGCCAGGAATGGCACTGGAGCTGACTTTGTGCTTGTGTTTCTCCATGAAGTGCTCTGGGTTATTGGCATCTGTGGACACATTCTATTTCCCCAGTGCAGCAACAGCAGGTTCTTCTCCCCGCCCCCACCCAGTGGAGCTGGCCCACAACCAATTCCAAAATTAACATTTGTTTGCCAAACACGCACAGCTGTAATCAGCCTGCTGGTGGTTTGCTGCATAGCCTGCCACCTGCTAGCTCCTTTTCCAGAGAAAAAGAGGGAGGGGAGAAGCTAAGAACACAGTTCAGGCAATGATTTAGAATCTCTCTCCATCTCTGCTACCTTCTGCCAAACTCTGGTTCATCCCCAAAGAGCACTGCAGATTTGCTTATGGTTTTGATGGCAGTTGGGGCAGAGATACTGCTTTATGTTTTCCAAATGGCAGAAAGCAACAAACTGGTTTCTTCTCAAAGGTTAAGGGTCTTTATTTTTTGGCTAGGGGGAGGGAGTTGTTTATAGAAGACTGGGTCAAACCATCCCTGTTATGACAGTTATCTGGGCAAGAGAGGAACAGACCCAGTCTCGTGCAGGATGATAAATGTTAGATGAGAAATGAACCATCCCATAGTTTTGCTGCTTGGAGGTGGAAGAAGGGGAAGACTGCTGGTGGTTGAAATGTGACAGAACACAAAAATCCAAAGAAACTTCTGGAAAGTTTTGTTACAACTTTACCAGTATTTTTTCACTTGCCTGCAGCCATTTCCTGTTATCTTCTAATTCATTGTTTTCTAAGAGAAATTTCATAAAAGAAACACTTTTTTAATAGCTCGACTGAAGCTAGTGTGATGAAAACAATAAAAATTCTTGTTTGAAAGGGGTTCTGTCTCTGTGTCTAGGATAAGCAGGGGGATAAGATAACATAATGTGCAGCAGCCACTGCTCATTAGTGCCAGGGCCAAGTGAAGTTTGAAGGTCCAGAGTTTCAAAAGCGTCACACCGAGTTTTAAACCCAAAAGGCTTGCTTCAATGGGATCCTTCTGGAGTAGAATCTTCGTCTAGTTGTAGGGGCCACTTCTGGCCATCCACCAGGTGTTTGCATCTTCTTGAAGCTTACAGCATCCATTTGACTTTTTTTTTTTTCTGTCTTCAGGTGCTGCCTTTCTTCCTCACTATTCTCTTCAGGTTCTAGAGTGTCCATGTTTTGCTTTGTTCAGTAGGTAATTATTGTGGGTGGGGGGAAATGGAAAAAGCCAAGAGGAAGATGGAGAGATAAAAATCTAGGCAGAAATATGGATTTTTAAAAACAATCCCTAATATTTTATGACATGAAGGAAGAATAAAGACTGTTCTTAAAACCCTCAAATTTTAGGGGCACGTGGGTGGCTCAGTTGGTTGAACGTCTGACTTTGGCCCAGGTCATGATCCCATGCTGCTGTGCGTTCAAGCCCCGCGTGGGGCTCTGTGCTAAGGGCTCAGAGCCTGGAGCCTGCTTCAGATTCCGTGTCTCCCTCTCTCTCTGCCCCTCCCCCCTCCATCTCCCTCCCTCTCTCTCTCTCTCCTAAAAATAAATAAACATTAAAAAAATTTTTTTAAACCCTCAAATTTTAATATTTTGAAACCACCTCTTCCAAACTGATAGTAGAGTCTCAGTCTTTTTCAGCTCTGTGGACATGGAAAGAGGAATGCATTAGGAGTAGGAATACAGAAATCCGTATAGCAACCTGGCCAATCTTACTGTTTCATTGAGTCATTCGTGTTTTGAGGAATCTCTTCATAAATTGACAGCCACTGGTTAAATGACTAAAAGGAGAGGATAAATATCTAGTCTCTTTGAGTCAGCTAGATATACACTGTAGCAGACTAATTAGGTGAAGTTGCCTTCCAGAATGTATGACATGCTAATGGGACTTTCTCTCTACAGCACAGTTCAAGACTCTTGTAGAGCTCTATTTCTTAAGTCCCTCATTTAGTCTTGCAGGTGCTCTGTTGACTTCAACTTAACTTCCCAGGTTGATTTTTGACTAACACTCCAGGCATTCACATTCCTCATTCATAAGGCATGACTTGTCGTTTCCAAACTACATCCTGGGTTCTCTTGCCCAAATGTCTGTCTCTGCCCACCATTTCCCCTTTGTCTGGGAAAGCTATAAAAATTCTGTTCCACCGAAATGTTTTTTTTTTTTAATTGAGATGTAATTGATAACATTGTAGTCATTTTAGGCATACAACATAATGTCATTTACATACGTATAGCAAATCTTTAATTTGTGAAACAGTCTATAATCCTTTCAGATTGACATAATCCCTTGTTTTTGGTGCCACAAGCCTTTCATGGCACTTATGCTATCCTGGCATATTAGGCTTTAGCTAGTGATGCGGATGATTGTCTTCTGCTTAAGCAGGTGGCTCCCTGTGGAAGCAGGTTCCACAGTAGCCTTGCTCACTCTTGTTCCTTCCTCACTCTTCCTGCTATAGGGCGTGCTGCATACACTCCATACAGATTTGTTAAATTGAATTGAATGTGATAAAAATATTGTTAATGATCCTGTAGGGATATTAAAAGAGCGTAACATGCCCATCCCCCCCATCCACCTCCCCTAATTTATTAAAAAAAAAAAAAGAGCACCACGCAGAAATATACTGCAAGGAGCATGGGAAGATTAAAAATGAGGACAAGGGCACCTGGGTGGCTCAGTCATTTGGGTGTCCGACTTCAGCTCAGGCCGTGATCTCATGGTCTGTGGGTTCAAGCCCCACATTGGGCTCTGTGCTGATAGCTCAGAGCCTGGAGCCTGCTTCTGATTCTGTCTCTCTCTGTCTCTCTCTGCTGCTCCCCCACTCACACTCTGTCTCTCTCTCAAAAATAAACATTAAAATAAATAAATAAATAAACAAACAAGCAAATAAATAAAAATAAGGACATTGGAGGACTCAAGACACACAGAAGGTAACTCTCCCGAGAGAGAAAAAATAAAGGAGAAACCAAAAAGAGGAAAAAATTATAAGCTTTTGAAAACATAAACTGAGTTTCTCTCTAGCCTTCCAGTAGACTTGGAAATGGTTTTTTTAGGGGGAATCATGGGCTGGACTATCTGGATGAGAGGACCCACATTGTCCTCCATGATAAGAGAATGTTCCATAGGACCAGAGGAAGACATAAGCACCCAGGATACCAGCTGGTGATGGTGGAGTAGCCAGTCATAGAAAGGATCCAAGAAGCCACCTTTAGCAGGTTTCTCATGGGAGGGAACTGCAAAACATAAATTGAGACATAAAGCAGCATGCCCCAGGCTTTTCAAGTATCTTAGGTAAGTGTTTTTATACACTGAGTTAGGCCAGGAATTTTTAGGAATTGGCTATACACTATACATAGTATTATATCCAATATTGAATTTATATTATTAATATTAATAATTATTGCAATGTTATATACAGCATATGTAAATATTTATGGAGCCACAAAAGCACTGATAGAAACAGTGAAAAACATGGACACCATTTATTTCTTACCTCCTTCTCCACAGAACTCAGCTGGTTGCATTTGTCATATAGTATTTTCATTTAATCAAACTTATTATAAATTTATGGTAAGAGAACTGTATTTCAGATATTCCCAGGAGTGTCAGGAAAGAAAATATGCCACTAACCAGCTTTCTATAAAATTAATCACCTGGGAAAATTAATGAAATTGTGCTTGAATATAGGTGTTACATGTAAAAAAGATAATGCATTCTGCTCCTTTCTTTGAAAATTAGGTGTATATTTTTATGTCTTTCTAAGCACAGTTGAGAGTGGGAGGGAGTGTTCTACCACCAAAGTTAAGTGGCTTCAAAAGTCTCCAATTAAAAAAAAAAGTCTCCAATTATGGGGTTTGCGGTAGGGCACCAAGTTCTTTACTTAGTCTTGGGTATCCTCTGTTCAGAGCCTGAGGGAGAAAGACAAACCATGGCTGTCTGTTTTCCAAACTGTGATTTATTTCTTCATCTAACAGGGTCCCAGCTCAGTACCTGGCATATAGTAGGTGCTCAATAAATATTGGTTGTATTCATGAGTAAGTGGCAGCCATTTTAATTAAGAAAGCAGAAATGTGAAGTTTATAAATGTCCACAGTTGTTGGTTTGGTTATAGGTTTGCTAGCCTCAGGAGAGAAAGCCATAGGTCTTTAGCAATTAAATACTATGGGAAAGAGAAATTTCTGCTCTTTGCATTTATATTTTAGAGCTGCTGCTCAAAGTGAGCCAAAGATAGGACATCACAGGAGCATTCAGTATTATATGATCAAAAATTGGAGGAGATCCCCAACTTTTGCATTCAGAGTGCTTTTAAGGAGAGTTTACTGGAGTAAAGGAGACATTTCTACTCTGGAACACAATCCATGCTGTTGGGCAGGACTGAAGCCTTATTTGCTGGACTCCTGGATCTTCTGGAAAAATCTCTTTCCCTAGATTACCTGAAACTTTCCAAGGCTTCTAATATTTCCATCTTCAGTCACTCACACTTGAGCCCAACCAGTGGTATAAGAGAAAGACAAAATTTGAAAAATATTATGTGGATATTTTAAACCACAACCTCACCTAATTGAATAATTCTGGCAGAACTGTGTTTTTACATGCATGATCAAGACAAATCCCATTTCCGATGTGGCTGCAGATACTGACCCTGTACAGGTTTCCGGAAGCCTAGAGAATGGAGGAAGGGAAGGCCTTGTGTAAAAGTAGAAAAATGCTGGTGAGCAGAGAGCTCAGGATTACCGGAGTATCTTTTCAATGGAAACACCAGAATTCAAGGCATGTAACTTTGCAGCTTCATTATTCAGCAATATATACATATATATACTTAGAATGCTTGTCTTCTTAGGATGTGCTCTCTGCTTTCGATGCATTTTGTAGATAAGTAACATTGAAAAGAAAATGCCAATTTCTTTGTACATAGCAAGTATTTTCCAGGTGGATCTTCATGCTGCTCAAGCCTTCCTGCACCAGACCGTCTAAGCATTTCTCCCTTTCATTCCACCTGCCACCAGGATCAGATTAGTTCAACATATACTTTTTAGTTTCTACAGTGTGTTAGATAGCAATCCAGGTGTGACAGACACAAAAATGCATAAAACAGCTCCTGCCCACTGGTGATTTCCAGTCTAATGGGGAAGACAGCTGTATCTTAGATGACTTCAGCATACAAAGCACTAAGATAGAGGTATGAACCTAGGGTGCTTTCTTTGGTACGCAGCTACAAACATTTGCCTACAGGTAGGTGGTATTACATGCTTTCTTGTATGTCTTTCTTTTCTCTCTGATTGTTTTCAGACTCCTTGAAGGCAGTGCCCATGTTGCTACTTCCCTACTTCCCTCATAGGTGACATTCTCAGTAAACACTGATCTAAATGACCCTAGATCCATAGTTGACAATGCAGTCACTTTCTTGTTGACTTTTTGTACAATTTTTACAGTTTAGACTCTAGAGTCACTAGGAGAGAGAAAAGGAGACCCCCAAACTCAGATAGTTAGGAAATTCATTGTCTAGAATTATAGTTGTACCTTTTCTGAAAGACCAGACTAATCTTTCGAGCTCTGTGGAGCCTTAATTTAGAGGTACTATTGACTATTCATTACCACGAGGTTGCTCAAGTGGCAAAGAGCATGTGTGGTGTTTAATGTGATCTTAAACATTACTATCTACGGTAAATCAGGAAGGGGGCACAAGCGTTAGAGTTGCTGTTTAATGATGTATGAAAAAGCTGCCTGGTAAAGTGCACCATTAAGAAAAGCTGAAACCAGCGCCGAACAACGACCTGATGATATATTGAGACCTCATGACCAAGGCCAGGTCTCCTAACTTGGAAAGTGATAAGCGTCACGTGCCCTTGCAGAATAACGAAACTAAGCTCCGGCATGGGCTCATGTAGCATCTTCCTACCCAACCCGGTCATGTCTTATTTTTAAATCTCCTTTCCTGTGGATCCACAAACAGACCCACAAACTTAGAAAATAAGCAAAAATGCTAGTCAACAAAAGTAATCTGTGTTAGTTAGAATGGCATATGGTAAGCCAATCTTGGATCCTTCAAAGAAACGCCCAAAGCAAAATTACTATTACTATTAGTTTTCTACTTTTACAAACACAAGCTAGTGATTATAATGGTTACCCTTGGTTTAAAAGGCTTAGTGCCAATATGAGACTGCAGACTTACTTGTGTATTTCTAATTGGTGGCTTGTTAAGAAGTTGTAGGTTTAGAAATGACAATTGATTTTATGTCCTCCCAGGAAGATTTTATTGGTTTGAAAAAACTGTTTAAGAATTGTAAAGTCTGTATAAAGAACTTACCAAACTCCACACCCAAAAAACAAATAATCCAGTGAAGAAATGGGCAGAAGACATGAATAGACACTTTTCTAAAGAAGACATCCAGATGGCCAACAGGCACATGAAAAGATGCTCAACGTTACTCCTCATCAGGGAAATACAAATCAAAACCACACTGAGATACCACCTCACGCTGGTCAGAGTGGCTAAAATGAACAAATCAGGAGACCATAGATGCTGGAGAGGATGTGGAGAAACGGGAACCCCCTTGCACTATTGGTGGGAATGCAAACTGGTGCAGCCACCCTGGAAAACAGTGTGGAGGTTCCTCAAAAAATTAAAAATAGATCTATCCTATGACCCAGCAATAGCACTGCTAGGAATTTACCCAAGGTATATAGGACTGCTGATGCATAGGGGCACTTGTACCCCAATGTTTATAGCAACACTCTCAACAATAGCCAAATTATGGAAAAAGCCTAAATGTCCATCAACTGACAAATGGATAAAGATGTGATTTATGTATACAATGGAATACTACTTGGCAATGGGAAAGAATGAAATCTGGCCATTTGTAGCAATGTGGATGGAACTGGAGAGTATTATGCTAAGTGAAATAAGTCAGGCAGAGAAAGACAGATACCATATGTTTTCACTCATATGTGGATCCTGAGAAACTTAACAGAAGATCAGGGGGAAGGAGAAGGGGAAAAAGAAGTTAGAGAGGGAAGGAGGCAAACCATAAGAGACTCTTAAATACTGACAATAAACTGAGGGTTGATTGCGGGGGCGGGCGGTAAATTGGGTGTTGGACATTGAGGAGGGCACCGTTGGGATGAGCACTGGGTGTTGTATGGAAACCAATTGGACAATAAATTATTTAAAAAATAAATAAATAAAATGCAACTTTAAAGAGAAAAAAAAAAGAATTGTAATTCTGCTTGCTTAGTGGAAAGAGAGCTTCAAGGTCCATTCCTCATAACTTCTATCTAATTGATTAAACCTACTGTCTGGTGAGTTTGTCTTACAGACTGCCAATAACGAGTATTTCCTGATATGGCTGGAGTGTAAGTCCCTGACAGAGTATTCTCCAGATCTCACATGGATATCTCTTAGACTCTTTCTGTTGCTTTGGGTAGACACAGCTAGTCAATTGAATTGAACTCAGTGAGGACAATGTTTCCCAATGCTGAAACACTTAGAACAGGGTTGGTGAGACAAGACATAACTACATGTAGAACTAAGATGTGGAAAGATGTGGTGAGAAAATAAATGCTTCCTTTTTTCTTTTTCTTTTTCCAAATGAATTATACTGATAAGAAATACACTAGTGTGGAAGGAAGGAGTTGGTCGGGGAAGTTGTAGGAGGTGAAATTGGCCCTGGCTCTGAGCCAACTTTTGAAGGAAGAGAAGGTAACAGGAGGTCATGCTAAGCAAGCGTAAGCCTGAGCAAGTGGGCAAAGGGAGAAGTGCTCCATATGGGCTCAGGAAACGGTACCCTACATAAACCCGGAGCAGAAGATATGAGCATGTTGTGGGATTGTTTATAATAGAGGGAGGCAAAGCTTAGCACAAGGTCATGATCACCTAATACATCAGGCTAAGGATTTAACATTTTACCCAAAGTCCAAGCTATTACCTATCACTAAAGTATTTCAAGATTTCATTGCCTGATAACAGTTGAATATTTAAATTTTTTTACCCAAAGTTTGAATATTGACCCCTATTGCAAATATTCCTCCACAAGGCAGATGGAACATTTAAGTCTTTATACTTTTTGTCACTGTGTATACCAAGTTTATTTATTTATTATTTGATTAGGCTGATTTTTAAATAGTCCTACTATATATTAAGTCTGGTCAGGTCTGTTGGCAGAGATGGAAATGTGTCTGAATTTTTTTGGAGTCTTGAGTACAAATCCCAAAAGGAGAGCCGTAGGATACTATGGACTTTATTTTCTGTATTTATTTTATATGGCAACTGAGTATCTACTAATAAGTGCGTCACTTAAAGTAAAACTCTGATTGTAAAGGGTATCTGTAGAAAAGCAACTGTTTATGTTCTGGCAGAGCTGAAAAGCCTCCAAAGTATAGTGCCCATTGTGTATGGGACTCAAAAGCACAATTAACCACATTCTTATTTTGTTCTACACTTTAGTCATCCCCATGAGGATGTTTACTTTAGAGGAAAGGATATTTTATTTTACTGTTTAGTATCTAAATCGAGGCAAATTTTTGGAACTTGGTGTGTCGGAAGGTAGCTGATGGCCATCGAAGAATATATAACATTTAGGTAGTCGAAGGACTTGAGTTATTTCATCCTTAAAATTAAGTGGAAGTTTGTACCCTTGACTCGTGCAGAGCGAGTCCAGGCATCCACACTTGAGAAACACACTTGAAGGAAGTGCTTACGCCCCATAAAGCTGGCAAATAGATTCAGCCTGTGCAGGTTCCCTGTGGTATTTGCCACCCATGTTAGCTATCTTTTATGTTCGTGGATCTTAAGTATCTGATGCTTGCTCCCTGTGCAGTAGTTATTTCAGGATTAAGACTATTTATGTATTTCCCTGGGATGCCAATGGAAGCTAAAAACAGTGGCTAGTTTGTACACTTGAAAATCCAAAACCATAAACCTGAAATCGGTATGTTTCCAACTTCACTTTTCTTGGCAAGTTCCCTTCTCTCCTTCCCCCTCCTTTACCTCCCTCCTCTTCACCTCTTTTCATTCCATTGTTTTCTCCTTTTATCCCTACCCTTTATGGATTCCACCTCAGTGAAGAGAGAGAATGAGCCCCATTTTTTCAATATTGAGGATCAATTGCTCACATTTTGATATAAATACCCCTGAAAGGTAAGATTGCAACTTCCTCTCTACCCGTAGGAACCTTCATATCAGGCAATTTTCACATTCCAAAGTTTGTCTCTTAATGTTTTCTTGCCCCCTGATTCCATCTAAGTCCATGGAAATCATAAATCCACATAGTACTTAGACCTAAACTGTTTGACCTTTACTCTTTTCGATAAAATCCTTAGCCCTCTAAGTTCCTAAGCTACATTTGGATGCAGCTAACACAACCATAAAATCCTCAAGTTTCACTGAGCCCTTTTCCAGTGTTTTTGTATCTTCTGCCAATCCTTGGGAGGATGTGTTTTATAGCCTCCAGGTCAGCATGCATATTCCAGTGTTTTCTGGTTTCCAAATTGGCACAAAACTCAAGGAAAGCAAGAAAGCATTCAACAGCTACTTGTAAAATCTCTACTAGCTATGTTTCTCCTTAACCCAGCCGTTTATAGTGTTGATAAGGGTGGATTGTGGTCCACTGATGGTTCTCCAAACATAAAATCTTCACACTTAGAACCCTGCCTGTTGTTGCCATGTCATTTCTTGTGGCTCTATTGCAGACAGCACCCACACTTCACCGCAGGGAGACTTTTGAGAGGGTATTTTTCAGTGTTCTCCAGTACATGAGACCTCAGCTGTTTTCCAGCTTTCAGGAGCCCCAAAACACAGGCACATGTCCTTTAGGGATAGTTCTGGCTCTTTTCCTACCCGTATTCTGCATAGTCTCCTTTTCAGGGATCCCTTTAATAAGTGAAATTAAATGTATATGAGTGTTTTAAATATATTTCAGGAAGTGGTCTGTATGTTTTGTTCTATGTTTACATAGGAAAGACAGGTTTTAATCCTATTGTTTTGACTCAGTGTTCTATCAAGAAGGTCTAGGTTGGTGGTGGTGCCTGGGTGGCTCAGTAGGTTAAGTGTCCCACTCTTTTTTTTTTTAATGCTTTATTTATTTTTGAGAGGCACACACACAGGGAGAGTGGGGGAGGGGCAGAAAGAGGGAGACACAGAATCGGAAGCAGGCTCCAGGCTCCGAGCTGTCAGCACAGAGCCCAACACAGGCTCGAACTCACAAACCGTGAGATCATGACCTTGAGCTGAAGTCAGACACTTAACCGACTGAGCCACCTAGGCGCCCCTAAGTGTCCCACTCTTGATTTCACCTCAGGTCATGATCTTACAGTTGGTTGTGAGATTGAGCCGCGAGTTAAGCTCCATGCTGGGTGTGGAGCCTGCTTAAGATTCTCTCTCTCTTTCTCTCTCTCTCTCTCTCTCTCTCTCTCTCTCCCTCTCCCAGATTGTGTATGCTCTCTCCCTCTCCAAAAAAAAGAAAAAAAAAGAAAAAAAGAAAAAGAAAAAAAAAAAACAAGAAAGTCTTGGGATTTTCTGTATTTGTATCTTATTTTTCTTTAAAAGAAAAAGAAAACATTTTCAAGCCCTGTGCTATGCTACATGCTTTCTTTGAGTCACCTAATTTATTTATTTATTTAATTTATTTAATAAATTAATTTATTTAATCCTCCTAATAATTTTATGGACATGGTATTCTTTTTTCCACATTACGAATGAGGAAACAAAAACTCAGAAAGTTGTTCAAATTCACATGACTCCCGTTGGGTGCAGCAGAATTCCAGTCCTGCAGTTTGGTACAAAAATAAGTGAATGAACAAATAAATCATGCCCTTTCTACTATGCCATGCCGTCTCCCTACTGAATAATTTGCTTTTATACTTATTTCTTAATCTCTGAAGTGGATGCTTCCCCCTTTTTCTTTCTAAGGAAGGAAGGAAGAAAAGATGGAAGGGAGGAAGGGAGAGAGGGAGGGAGCAAGAAAGCAGAAGAAAGTCTCTACTGTCTTGGCTCTGACAGTCATGGGAAGCACTTAACATCAGAGATGGGTGAATGGTCAGGAAGGTGGTAGGACGTCACATAGTTTCTTCTGTGTCCTCACTCTAGGACATGGCAGGGTGAGGCAGGGCGAGGCCTTCCTGAAAGTGAAAAGATCTTGGGAGAAGCATTTCCTACCTGTAAATACAAAGTGATGTGAAAATTCAGGGGCACGAGTGTGGTCAATCTCAACTAATCAACAAACACTGAGAATCAAGGGAAGGGTTCTGGTTCTGATGCCCAGAGAAGGGTTGAACAGAAGCTGCAAAGGTGCTCTTCCAGTGTTCTGTATCCATGAGCCCTCTCCGCTGTCTCCTGCCCCCTGCCCTGCCTCTCCCTACTTCTCTGAATCCTTCAGTGAGGATTATCTCATTCAGTGTTCAAAAGAACCATATGTTATCACCTATTATCACCATCTCATAGATGAGGAATCTTGGAGTTAGCAAGATAGGTAATTCACCCACAGTCTTGTGGTTTCTAAGCAGTAAGGCTGGATGGGAAGGAGTGACCGACTGTGAGAGGTGGTATCCTGGGACATGAGGCTTACTGGGACCGTTGTTTACTGTAGAATAAAAACTGGTCCTACCCAATTCCAAACTCTGTGCTTAACCTTTTTTATGGCACTGACCCGGAAGATTTCTCTTCTAATTTGAAGTTAGTGTTAAATTCAACTTATGCAAAATAAGGGGTGTCCAGTTCCAGTCCAGGTCTCTTCCTGCCATGGACAGGGCCTCACATTATCTCTATCCATTCTACATACACCATCTTAAGCAATCTCTCAATATCTGTACATTTATTAATTATATACACAAATAAGTTATATATAAGATAGATACAAAAAATTAGCATTTTAAAAGATGAGATTAACTATGAAAGTTTTAATACCACCTTCTCCCTACCAGTAGATAATCGTATGAACATTCTTTGGTGTCTGCAAACAGTTGGGAGACACCAGGCTAACAATTGATTTTTGATCTGAGTTTTCTAGAATTGATTATACAGTGACACTTCAGGGATTGTACAGACGATCCTTTATTTACTTATTTGTTTCTTTGTTTCTTTATTTTTAAAGGTTTTTTTTTTCATGTTTACGTATCTTGAGAGAGAGATAGCAAGAGAGAGTGTGTAAGTGGGGGAGAGGCAAAGAGAGAGAGGGAGAGAGAGAATCCTGAGCAGACTCTGTGCACAGAGTCCCATGTGGGGCTCTGTCTCATGAACTGTGAGATCATGACGTGAGCTGAAATCAAAGAGTCAGACGCTCAACCAACTAAGCCACCCAGGTGACCCAGACAACTTAATTTAAATATGATGCCTTTTGAGCTGGCAGCAGTCTTTTTTTTTTTTTAAGTTTATTTATCTATCTTGAGAGAGAGAGTGAGCATGAGAGGAGAGAGGCAAGGAGAGAGGGAGTGAGAGAATCCCAAGCAGGCTGTGCACTGTCAGCACAGAGCCAGATGCGGGGCTCGATTTCACAAACAATGGAATCATGACCTGAGCCAAGATCAAGAGTTGGGACACTTAACCAACTGAGCCACCCAAGTGCCCCAAGCCAGCAGCAGTCTTTTCTAGCCCCAGTTAATAATTTTTGAAGCAACTCCACTGATCTAATTGATGGACTTTATAATAAATAAGTGTGGTTAGATTAGATGAGAGTAGGTTTTTACAATATATTTTTGAAAACAGGCTCTGCTGTTCAGAATATTTCAAATCCACTTCTCTGTTTACTGCATTTATTACATTCCATTCAGCTAGCTATCACTACAAAAATATCTGATGGGCTTTTTGCCTGAAACTGGGTTTGCCTCTTGGTGGGTGGGTGTCGAGCCAAAAGACACAACCAAGCCAAAGAATAGGAAAAGGAAGGGTTTTACTTCCAACACGTAAAGGAGAACACTAGGGATATTTCCCAAAACGATGTCTCCTTGAACAACAAAACTGGGGAAGTTTTAAGCTAAGCGTTCATATATATTCATGAACGGGCTTGCACAATAGGGAAAGCAGCATGGAATTGAGGCAAAAGTCTGCTAAAGGTCCTGGTCGAAGTCACCAGGGCTTGCAAGGGTCAATATCATCACTTCTCTGGTGTTAGTTGGTTTGGTATCTGTGCTCAAAGGGGTTGAGATCCTACAGAGGTAACTCAAGAATGTGCTTTGAGAAAATAGTGCTGGTCAGGCATAGATCACAGAATGGCTGGGGGCCTAAAGTAACTTTTCTGTGTCGTGAAAGCTGTGCCTTATCTTTCTTTTTCTGGCACCCCTAATTCTTTTTGTTTATAGGCTCAGCCATTGGCTAATAGCCAATAATTAACTTTAGTATTCCTCCGGAGATATGTGAACTTTAGACAATATTTCTTGAGGATTTTTAGAAATAACTATAGAAATCGCTAGAAGGGTGGGGTCAGATCAGTAGGAGAGAGATTTTTGAGATAATACCAAGACCTCACTTCCTGATCCTTCTGGGGCACCTACCTATTTATTGGTGAATTGGGCCAGGTTGAGGATACTTTGCAGGCCACCTCTTAGTGAGATGAGTTCAAATCCTTGCTTAGTACGTGCAGGAGAGATGGGTTAGTGTCTGAAGCCCTGAACTCAGGGTATAATCCCTGTTCTGCCACTTGTAAGCATTATGTATGAGGGCAAGTCGCTTCTGGACCTCAGTCTCAGCAGCAGGAAACTCTCTTTGACAATGTCACCTTGAGCTCCTCTGTAGTTCTAGGGTTTGTTCTTTTGTTACCACAGAGTTGTTGCATGCTAGGGTCTGGGGGCAGAGTTGGGACCCGAGTTATAACTCATGTTGTATACGCCCATGTGGGGGTTGTGCTGACTGACTCCACTTTAAACTTGGGTTTAATCTCACAAACAATTTCCTTTTTATTCAACGAATCCCTGATGCACGTGTGTCTCTGCATAGGAATTTTTAAAGCCTTTCCCACGGGCAAGTTCTGGTCTGCCTGCCTAGCCCTGAATTAAATTAATAATTACACATATATAATGATCTGTATATTAATCATAATGAATCATAAGATTGAAAAAAAATCCTTGAGAGGACTTGTATTTTCCTATGGATACTCTTGGTTCTGCATACAAGAGTCTCTGTGTCAAGTATGTGCTGTCTTCAGCTTCAGCTAAATACCCTCCCCCTCCTTCAAAGGTAGCACTTCGATGCCATAACCTTCATAAAACCTGCCAGGATTTACCTGATGACACCCAGTGTCTCCCCATGCATCATACCTCTTGAGCACAACCTTTTATCCCTCGGGTATCATTACTTTTAAACATTGCTGCTTTTCCCCTAATATCACGTGCCTTTGCTTTTTGGTGTAGATTTGCCCTCTTAACATTCTCTCCCCTCTTACTTCTCCCAGACAAACAGGTATCTAGTGTCCCCCTAGTTTTAAAATATGAATTCCTTCTTAGGAATATTATTAAGGACATACTTAATGTATTTTTAAAAATGCATCGACGTGGTGTGTTTTTCCTTATAAATTGATAGCGCATTGCACTGAAGCCCCCTTTGGTGTTCTGCCTCTAAAAAGTCCCCCGTTGTGCCAAAATCTATCTACCTGATCCCCTCGGAACCATTGAGCATCGGACTACAGCCCATTCTTAACCCCAAACTAGGAAATCCAAGGCTCTCTCCTGTATATAGGTCATTTGATGTGAGGTGAGGTTGGAGTGTAACTCCCACTAAGTGGGTATTTCGAAGATAAATAACAAAAGGGATTACTGAGGTGATTGATGCGGCTCCAAGACTTGGCTAGAGAGGCCCTGAAGGAAAGCTGAGGACTGCCAGAGAGCTCCCTAAGATGATAATTAAGTTAGGAACTGCAAGCTGTTGGAAGGACCTGCCTGAGGCCCTTCCTCTTTTGTACTCGAAGGGAAACCTGAGGAATGCTTCTGGATGCTGGGGCAGGCATAATTCTCCTCTAGAACCTTCAAAGATCAAGCTGCTGCAAGACAGAGATTTCAGTTCTTTTAATTTATTCATCTCCAGAATTGGGCAGCCAGTGATGGAAACTGTGCCTTGTTATTCATTGTAGTCAAAGCAGGTACTTATTGTTTTAAGTGAACTCTACAGAAAAGTACAGGAAGACCGGCAAATCATGGTCTTTTTTCATCTGCTTTAAGCAATAGCATAGTGTAGACTAGTGTAGAACTGAGGCAGAAATTGCAGGGCCCGATGGGGACCAAATTTAAGATCAGCTGCCATTTATTGAGTATCTACTATGTGCCAGGACTGTGAAAGCCCTCTAAGATATAATCATTCTGCAGTAAGACGGGGGCTATAATACCCTCTGAGAGTTGTTCTAAGGATGAAGGGGCTTATTTCACACAGTATTTATCATCTCATCTTCCCTTATGATTGGCAGCAATTACTTTGCCCTTGTTTCATCCTCACAAAAAACTAGTGAGGTTAACAGGTGTCCAACTCAGGATATCATTTCTCTCCTCAACTTCAACTCAAGGCCTCGTGCACAGAAAATAATAATAGTGCTACTGAATTCATAACACATCGTAATTTGCGTAATGCATTCACATATGCTGTCTTCTTTAATAATCAAATCCTACTTTTGAAATGAGAATTGGTCTCTCCATTTTAGAGATGAATATTTGAGATGGAGAGCCCTCAGATGATTTATTTGTTCAAGGTCACATGATGAAGATGGACCTCAAACCCATCAAGACTCACTGGTGCCTTTAGATGGAAAAGGCAGTGTCCTTAAGGTTATCCCTGTAATGGCACTAAATTAGCCTCCTGCTCCGAACTCAAAATACCATTCCCCTCACCTGACATGGCCCTGCAATCCTGCCCACTGAGGTTACCCATTTGAGCTACGGCAGTGAGTTTCCAAACGGTCCTTGTGAAATAGGCAAACGTTTCCCAGAGAGGGCTGGCATAATGAGCCAGTACATCTCAAACGTTTCCATGTAATGGAGTCACATATCACGTGTATGTGACTGCATTAGGTTCCGTGGCTATTGCAACAAATAACTGCAAACCTGGTAGCTTGCAACATGAATTTGTTATCTCACAGTTGTGGAGGCCAGAAATTAGAAACCGGTATGAGTGAAGTGAAATCAAAGCACCAGCAGGGCCCTGTTTCCTCTGTGGTTGCAGGGAGAGTCCGTTCCTTCCCTCTTCCAACTTCTGGTGGCGGCCAGCATTCCTGGGCTGTGGGCCTAGCCGCATAATCCAGAGAAAGCTCCTCCTCTCAAGATCCTTAATCACATCTGTTGCCTGTTAAAAAACAAAATTCAACCAAGTGAATTTGAAGGTCTAATTGGCTTTGTTAAGCGATTCACGAATCAGGCAGTATCCCACCTAGCAAGTAGGGATGCTCCAAGGAGTTGTACAAAATGGAAGGTTTTTTTATAGGTAGAAGGGTGGGCGAGGAAATTGTTAGCAAAAGAAAAGAAAGGATTGTTCTCGTTCTCAGTACCTAGATGCCCATTCTAAGGCTGGGCCCTTCTCACTTCAAATGGCCCTGCTTAGTGCCTAGTTCCTGAGAGTGAACAGTAAATATTATAGGTTATAAGAAGTTCTCTCCCGAATGCCTGTGTCTACCTACCAACCTCCCCCATTTCTCTATTTCCAGAACTCTTTTCTCCCCATCCTTCAAGGCCTAACTATAATTCTTAATCATGAAGCCATTCCTGATCTCGATTGCTGAAAATAATCTCTTCCACCTTTTTCATAGCATCTTATGTGACTCTTTTATGTGACTGTTGGATGGCATCTATAACTTTAAAAAACATATTTAGTTATTCTGAGAGAAAGAGAGTGCACATGGAGGAGGGGCAGAGAGAGAGGGAGACAAAGAATTCCCACCAGCTCTGCACTGTCAGTGCAGAGCCCAACACAGGACTCGATCTCATGAACTGTAAGATCGTAACTTGAGCTGAACTTGAGAGCCAGATGCTTAACCACCTGAGCCACCCAGGTGCCCCAACATCTATGACTCTCTAGCTTGCATCGTAGTAACTTACGTGTAATTTGTCTCTCTTCCTAAATTCTGAGCTCTCTGAGGTCGAACCAGTCTCTCATCAGGACCACCATGATAGCCTTCTAAGCTTTACCTTCACCCCTCCTCACCTGCAGTCACACAATCACAGTGAGCTCTATAAAATTAAAATCAGATTATATTATTCGCCTGATAAAAGATTCTGATAGCTGCCTGTCACACTCAGAATAAAATCCAAATTCCTTCCTATGGCTTGCAAGACCCTGCAGCAATTGCAAATTCTCCCCAAACCTTCAACCAGCCAATGCTACCTTCATTTACTCTCCCCCAAGTGCCCTGCCTATGTTGAATTAGAAGGCGCCCTGTCCTGGTAGACCATTATCAAAGGCACCCTTGCCCTGGGCTCTTGCAGCCTGTGCCAGAGCACACACCTTCCTAGGCAGGTGAAGCCCAAGCTGGATCCTATCCCCAGTTGGGCCCTGTCTACTGAACACCTCTCTGCGGGCCATGACCTGAATTTTTCTAGTGTAAATAAATCCCTTGCTGTGATTCTAAAGATGGAATATACGCAAGTAGAAAAGCAACTGTAATCATGTGTGAAGGAGGAAGTTTATAAGGATGTTCGTTACAGCATTATTTGGAATGGTAAAAATCTTCAAATGAACTAACCACCTAAACAGTTATTAGTAAAAAAAAAAATACTGAATTATGTTAAGTCCAACTGCAGAAAACTAAGCAAATGTTAAAGAGTAATAAGACACTTACTGTCTAGGGCTGGAGGACTAGGGGGAAATGAGCGTGACTGCTGATGGTTATAGGGTTTCTTGAGGGTGGGGAACTTGTCATGATGGTTGCATAATTCTGCACATACAAAAGAGCAGTCAGTTGTATGCTGTAAATGGCTGAATTGCATTATATTTGAATTATATCTCAATAACGCTGTTAAAAAGAATATGATAGAACTGTGTGATAACCCTGCAATTACTTTTTATTTTAAATAAAAACGAGTTATAGGACAATTTAAATATAGGGTATATTTTCAGCTTTAGAAAACAGGGTATGTAACTATACGCACATATGCAAGTACATTAATGCATACACACGCACGTGCAGATTGATTAAAAGAGAGGATGGGGTGAAAATGCCGCCCTGGATGGTAAACTCTGGGTAGTTGGATTGGTGGAGAGACTGAAAGGGGATTTCATTTTTTATTCCTAACCAATTAGGGATATGTCAGCTGCAAGTTCTTGAATACCTGACAAACTGAAAACAAACAGAGGTTAGTTTTCTCCTCCTAACAAGAAGGCTGGAGATCCATCGCTGCCTGACTTGATGTAGGGACTGGCATCTCTGAGATGACCTTGGCTTTCTCTTATGCCTGTGATGGGATGGCTGCTGAGTCACTTGATATCAAAGTCAAAAGTTCTTAGATTCTCCGGGTCCCTGACACATTTTTCCTTTTGCCTTATCACCAGAATGATGTCATATGGTCACTTCTAGTTGCCAGGGAAACTGAGAAAGTATTTTCTTCTTCCAGTATCAATAGTGGAAGGCACGGAGAGAGATGGGGGTAGGAATAAATGCTGGGTCGGCCAACCAGAAGTATCTACCCCAGTGTGCTCTAAGTATACCACAACTGGTATCCTTTGCATCTTTTCCAGAAGCCTTCGTTTTTGTTTTGTTTTTTTTTTTTTTTTGGTAGCTAAAATAACAGTAGTAATAATAAACTAAATCCCACCACCCAAAGGTAGGCATTATTACTATTTTGATGTCTGTCTTTTCAAATTTCTCTTTATTTCTCTCTCTATATATAATATCTGTATATCTGTGAATATGTATATATATGCAGAGGTATATACGTAATTTTATATAAATGGTATTATACCCTACTTATTATTTCCTAACCTTTTTCACTCAAAAAAAAAACCCATGAGATCTAATGTCAATGCATATGGATAAGAGACAGCATCCTTTTCATTGTTACATTACTATTTTATCATTTTTACTGAACCAGTTCCCTGCTAACAAATGTTCATGTTGTTTCAGATTCTTCCCTGTTGTAAACAATACCTCCGCAAACATCTCTGTCTGTTTGGGCAACATAGTACTAGTGTCTATCTCCCTGGGATATAGCGACATTATTATTGAAACTTAAAAAAGCACATCTACCATTGATATGAGATGCTTCAAGCGATCATAAACAAAATCAGGATTTCTCCTTTATTCTCTCTTCCTCACAATAATAAAGAACATTTGAAGGAGAGTATGCTAAAATATTTAAAAATATCAAAAACATTTCCAAAAAATACCTTAAATATTGCCTGTAAGGGAAAAACTGAAACCATGAACTCACTTCTTTAGTTGTTTTAAAAAGGAGAATTTTCATGTTATTTATACTACAAAGGAAAGAGATGACATTAAGGTTTGACACAAATTGACAAAAGCCAGATGATGCAAACTGAACACTATCCCTCTACCCAAATTCAAGCTTTTTAAAGCCAAGATGGTTTTAACAGAAGAACTATGCTCCAGTCAATTAAATTATATCTTTAAAAGATAGAGTGGTGACTCCATAGGACCGTCACAACCATATCTAGCATTACATTCTTCCGTGGCAAAGACTCAAAACATTTTTATGAACACACTAAAGGAGGATAATGGAAGAGACCTTGCCTAGTTAATGGCTAGGGAGAGTAAGAAGATTCTGGCAAATTTGACCCACAGAACAATCCTGCAGCTGCAAAGGCAGATAAAAAGGAGACATAAAACAACTTTGCAAATAATCTGCCCAGACGTGTCTGCATTTTCCTGTTCACAAATACCCTAGAAGTGAGCAGAAGTAGGAGAGAATAGACTGCCTGTAAAGAATCTGTCTATAGGCACATACCAACTACCATTAAGAGGAACACACACCATTTGTTCTCCAAGTGAGTCATTCTGAATGAGTCATTCATTATTTGAATTTGCTTTTCTCCAATGCTATTGTCTATTGACCAATCTTTGCTAGTTGCCTTCTTAAATCTATATTATTTGTAAGGGACCTACCCAGATTTATAATAGGTTCCTCTTCAAAAGCTTCACCACCTTCCATTGCTTTTGTTCTTAACCCCTACTGACCCCACCTCCACTCCCCACCACTACGTGCACTCAGAATTGAAAACCACAAGACCCTCTCTAGGATCCTACCAAGATGGCAGATTTAAGAGTAGTAGAAGAGCCCTGTTATCAGACATGATAAAACCAGTTGTTAATTAATTAATCCAAAGTTAGTTCAAGTGGTGAATGATTTGAAATAATATTATACTTGAACATTTATCTTAATGCACATTTACTTCATGTGTGTGCTGATGCAAGAGGGAGGCCACTTCCTTCTGTCTGGATTCTCTTTGGAGTCCCAAGTCTTCTTTCTTATATACAAATCCAGAATGCATTTCTACATTCTGGTTTCTCTGAGGAAAATTAATGATACTTGCAAAGCAATTTGACAGCCAAAAAGCTGTCCAGCTTTTTGGATCGTTTATAGTTGTCTTACGCACTCCTATTTCAACAGCCTACTTTTTTAAAAGTTCACCTATGTTAAGCCTTTCTAAAGCACTCAACTTAATTTTTCATTGATATAACCCTTTCTACCTTCATATTTTGTCTGATATTGTAATATGATGTTAAATGACATAATTATAGCAACAAGTACAACGACATAAACAGGTTTAGAAACAAACTTCAGATGAGACTGGTTCTTGGTCAACATTCAGCTCCACGGTGAGGAGCCATTAGCATTCATTCTGCAGTGAGTTTTGTGCAGTAAATAGAGAGCAGTGGCTAATAGGGTAGATCTAACCTGACAAAGCAGTTAAATCGGGACTGGTTAAGAGTTACTGCACATCTATCAAGCTATAAATTTTAGAGTCTGAACAATTTCTGATAACTGGCGAGAAACCCAGGACTTAGCTGCTTGCTACAAACTCACTATGTGACCATAGACAGGGGTGATATTAAAAAAATGTTCAAGGGGCACCTGGGTGGCTCGGTTGGTTGAGTGTCTGACATCCACTCTGGTCGTGATCTCATGGTTCACGGGTTCGAGCCCCATGTCGGGCCTGATGCTGACCGCTTGGAGCCTGGAGCCTGTCTCAGATTCTGTGTCTCCCTCTCTCGCTGCCTGTCTCCCACTCCTACTCTGTCTCTCTCAAAAATAAATAAACATTTAAAAATAAATAAACAAAAATGTTCAAGAATCATTGGCCAGGATAGCCTGCACACTGTCCAATTAGAATTCATGCTGGCCATAAACAACCTGTAAGAATATGTATGTTCTAGCTGGAGATTAGCCCTGACCATAGATAAACTGGCATGTTGCGCATTCTTCACTTGTAAATGAGGGAGGTTGGTCAAGCAAAGCTCTATTGTTCCTTCTGACTCTGAAATTCTTCCATTGAGCTATATGCAGCTCTAATTAATTTCCTCCTATGGGATTCATCAGTTCTCTGATTCAATTGTTTCTTCTTTCTTTGGATAGGTGCTGTCTCAGAATTGTCACTGAGACAGACTCTCATGCGCAATAACAAAAAGACAATAGCAAGGGAGGCATGGATGATAAGATAGACATTGACCATAAATACACAGCATATAGTATGTACTTTATATGTGCTACATTAAAAAAAAAAAAAAAACAGATTTACCTTCACATACTCACATCCTCCTTCCTGATTCTCCAAGAATCTGTCTTCTGCACGTTTCATTTTGTTTTTAACCTGGGGATGACGCTTGTTTTCATGCCATGCTTAGTTTACACAGATTGGAACATGTTTTCCACATGCAGGCTTCTTGTTTGCCAACAAGCCCAGCTGTTGGGGGGCACTGAAGATCACCCAATTACAGAAAACAATCTTGAATACCTTTTCATGTCTCCCTCTCCTACCCTAGAGGATCTTTTCCAACAATTGCAATTCTAAGGGCTTCTTCCATTTACAGGAAACATTTACTCCTTTATTGTTACCCCCCCCCCACCCCTTTCCAACTTATCCTAAAAGAGTTTATCATTAAGCAGGTAGGGGGCCCTTTTCAATTGCCTCTGACTTACAGACCAAGGAGGGGGGGGCAGGTCCATCTGATTAGACTATGATTCTGCACTCCTTCTACAGGAAGACAGGACACAACAGATTTGAACACTCGCTTGGGGAAAACGGCGCGCACGCGCGCGCGCGCGCACACACACACACACACACACACACACACACACACACACCAAAAAAATCTCCAAACTACTTTACAGCATTGGTTCAGGCTCCCGTATGCCAGGTCCCAGCCCATAATAAATTTTATTGCAATGTTATAAACTCCTGAAAAGAGGAACTTGGAATAGAAGTGCTGACACGAGCTGCCAGACCCGCGGCACTACATTCTTGTGGGTTCTGTCCTGACATCAGCGCACATCTAGGGCAAAACCCAAAATACTAAAATACCCAAATAATGTTTTGCCTTTCAGATAGATTCCTTTTCTCTCAAATTAATTTTAGTAAAATAAAAAACTAGGTGGTCTTATCAAAGAGAAATGGGCACTCTTGCAAACAACACATGACTTCGTGTGGAGTCATGGCTTAGAGCTCAAAGAGTTTTTCAGCCTAAGTTAAATTCATCTTGCAAATAAAGTGCCTTTTTTGAGGGGGGGAGGGGTGGGTGATTATTCATGTAAATGACAGCTTTATGTACTATAATTACAGTCATTAATGAAGGCACAATTACTTTATCATACATTACCAGGATCAAAGAAGGTCTCTTAAGAATCAGTTGTCAGTATATAGAGTCAATACAGAAATTAGACCAAATACGAACTGGAAAATTGTGCTTAAATAATGCCCCAGAGGTTAAAGAAACAATGAGTTGAAGTTGCAGAGTGAGAAAATTAAAAAGACACACTAGAGGTCACTGTTGCTACTTGAGCTGAGGTTGTATCCTATCTATTTATCTATCTCTCTGTCTATCTATCTATCTATCTATCTATCCATTTTTGGTAGCCTGTGTGCATACTGGAAAATCTCGAAAAAGATCAACTACCTTAATTAAATTTTAAAAACTCTATCATGGTATTTTTCCCTCTCTGTTGGTTGTTGGATATTTAAGATAGAATTTGAAAAGAAATCTGAATTTTAAGGATTTCTTTCATGATCATATCAAATAATTCATCCCTGATGAAAAACCTTACCCCCATTTTGTGGATTTTGAAAATCGCCTTCAAACTATTCCTTCACTTGGGTCCAAAAGTAAAAGTAATTGAAGAATTCTGTTTGGTATTCCTCTCCCTAATAGAAGGAAATGATTCCAACTCTTAACATTGTGCAAAAATGTAAGATTGTTAAATATGGACAATATGTTGAGTCCCATTTTTCAAACTCTATAGAGAAAGAGTCTCTTAAGTATGGCAGGTTTGTGGAAAATCTTGGAAACCGGTCATGGGAATTGTTAGTAAAATATTCCAATTCTACATACATAAAAGGAAATTATTTTAGAAAAACAACGAATGTCTCAGGTGGGCCATTGCAAACATAATGAGTCTAACAGAAAGAATTCCCTTTTTTGCAGCCTTCAGGAGACTCGGGTCCTGTGTTTTCCCACTGAGTATGTACTCAGTAAGTACATACTGTTGCTAGAGAAAAGGAGCCCATCCATTCCAGAGACCCGAAGCCCAGCTTCTGAGTGTCTTAACAGAGAAGTTAAAAGCTGAATGGTGTATTCCAATAAGAGTATCGTATCACTGCCAAAGTTGGGATTCAGTATTCTTCCTCTTAGAGTATTGGTCTTAGATATGGGTACTGGTAATAGGAACATCAACAAAGGTATATGGCTATATTCAACTCTAGGCCTTGAAACATTTTCAGAAAGACGGGTCACCCTAACTCCCCTGCTTTCTGGTCTTTGCACATGAAACACATCTCCTCCCATTTGATAACACAAGGCCTATACCCAAAAAGAAAAAAAGGAGGAAGAGGGAGAAAAGTGTGATGTTTCCTTTTCTAAACCCCTACTTTTCTCTGCATTGCGTTATTTGCTTTGTCCATGTAGCTCAGTCCTGGGAGTAATTAAGGTTCAAAGGCCTGAGTAATAACTCCTTAGTAACTGAGTGCTTGCTACAAGTTTCATGGGTGTGGGTAAAATAGATTCGGAATTTAATTTGAAAATTTTAAGAGAGGATTCTGTATATTTAATTGTATTTTCCAGGGGGTGGGAACTAGTGGGAGGCTCAGAACCTTGGTGTGAATGAGATCAAGTGTCTGGCCCATGTGAGAGTGCAGCATATGGGGGAAGGCCATGTGCCCTAGATGCAGGGCTTCCTCCACAGCCCAGCTGGGGTGAACTAGGGCAAATTCTTGACCTTTCTAAGCCTAATTTTTCACTTGTGAAATGGAGATCATAATTTCTGTCTCTGCAGGCAGAATTACATAAATTAATGGTTGTAAAGTGCCAGGCCTAGGGCTTGGCACGGGTAAGCACTCAGTAAATGTCAGTTGTCATCGTTATCATAGGGGAAGTTCACTGGACTCCTTTGCACCTATCAAAGAGACACAGAAGCTATGTTTACATCCACAAGCAGGTTTGAAACAACAACAACAGCATAAACAAGTAACAGTTGAATTCAACAGCTTGTTGTTTGGGAGAAAAAAACAAACAAACAAGTTTTAATTAACAGTTGTGTCTTTGTTTTTCCGAACACTTTTGTGTATACAGATTCAAATGTGGACTTTAAGGAAAACAGAACACTTTACTACCATTACAGAACTATTACCATAATTTCTTTGGTTAAGAAAATTACGTACATTTTGTTAACCAAAAGAAAAAAAGACATTAAATGTGTCTGTGTTTTGCACAGTGTAACTATTTTTTTGAAAATGCTCTATAATCTGCAGGCTGGAGGGTGGACTGGGGTTCACTGAAGTCAGCCACATGTAACAGCAGCCCCAGACTTCTCACAAGGTTGAAAGCCACTGCCCTCACTGGTTCTGGTTGCAATTATAATATGCAATACATTTTGTTTTAAATGGAAGCTTTTATAATGAAATTTGGAAGCCCACGTCATTTCCCTTTGCTTACTACAAAAAGAGAATTTGAGGGCAGACAATAAAGGAAATGGCAGGGAACTATTATGTGACCTTGGGCAAATCGCTCAGTGGTTAGGCCTGTACACACACACACACACACACACACACACACACACACACACACCCCCTTAGTGTTTAAATTCTTTTGCAGAGCTATGTCAAGCAAAAAGTGGAATGGAGATTTAGCAATTCTATGGTTATTGTGAATAAGGGATATTTGATCAACTTGAATGAATAATTGTTACCAAATTTTCTCATTAACCAAGAAATTGCTAAATCTTGTGTTTTAAGAAGTACTACCCGGGGTAGGGGAAATGAAGGGTTTTCTTCTTCACTTGGGCGTACAGCTGAGAATTTAGTCTGTAGTTTTGTCCACTGGTCTCCCTGGAATGGAAGTCCCGGAATTTCCTTTCAGGCTAGATTCAAACATTTTCAAAACCTTTATTCTCAGTTAACACCCTGGAACATCACTTCTGAGGTGACTTTATTTAATTAAACAGGGCTTGGGCAGAAATACAGCAAGATGTTTACCACTTACACGAAAAAAAAAAAAAAAAATCCAGGATCCTGTCCCCAAACTCCCAAATGGATAAATAAATCCCGCACTCCCAGCTCGCACTCAGACTCCGCTTCGCCTGACCGCAGGCAGTTGCTGACCGCAGGGAGGAGTTGGGCGCTGGGGGAGCTGTTGCACGTTCCTAGCACGTAGCACGTAGACGTAGCACGGAAGGCGGAGCGGAGGAACCATGGAGTGGTCCCATCTGAGCTCCTAGTGGGTGTGACTACCTTCAGGTACTGGTTTCCCCCTTGGCTGATGCAATGTTGCCTCATTAGGGACTCTAAACGCCAGTTTGACTTTGAGTATAAATAGAAGGTCACAGCTCTAGGGGTAGCTCTGCGGAAGAAGGAGACAGCAAATAGGAGACAGCAGGAGGGGCTTTTCCAGGGAGCTCTTTAGTGTGGGCCTCGGGCTGAAGGACAGAGAGCAGGCACGCCAGAAGGGACGCTGGGGTTGACACCCACCGTCTCCTTTCGCCCCGCTCATTAATTTAGCCCGTGCGTTTCAGCCGCCTGATGCGGTGAAAAAAGACCTCCTGCCACGGCGAGATGTCTGCTTTGCACAGAGGCCTGGATTCTGCCCTTTCCTCCTCAGGAGTTCAAACAAGTCACTTCTCTCACACCGTAGAACTTTTGGGTGCAGCAAGGCAAACGCGTTCAGATGTTTTTGTGTCTTGGGACGTTATGGGAGGTAGGAGGAGTTGAGTTCCCGGACCTCAGGTGCAATGCACAGGTCCACGGCAAAGTCTTTCCACCCCAGGAACCGTGGCCAGACCTTCCTTGTCCATGCTTCTCAAAGTTCAGGCCACAGATATTGTTAACAGGATCATTCCAGAGCCCCGTTTTTAAAGGTACGGCACACTGGGCCTTACCCAGGATTCACTGAATCAGCGTCTCTGGGCATGGATCCCAGGAATCTGCATTGTAGCCACCTTCCTGGTTTTTGTTTGTTTTGTTTTTTCCTTTGCACGTTATTATGTGAGAAATAGGGCCAGCTGCCACCAGCTTTTAGTCTTAATAAGGGCTAAGCTCTTAGCTTAGTATGGACCCTCTCTCGGTGGCTTATGGATTGAGCACTCCTGGGTTCCACTCATATTAAAGGACATTAGGAGAGGGTAGTTTATCTCATGATTTACTCGACAAGCATGATTCTGAGGGAGTGGGGCGAAGAGTGTTAGAGGTATCAAGAAATTTTTAATCAATTGAGTGAGACAGAGACAACATCTGTACCTTGGCCACCTCTCCCGTAGTGTGTGGGTTTAGTCACTTCTGCTCATCACACATCTGATTAGAAACCCAGCCACAACCAGCGAAGCAGTATTACAAGGTAGGTTGTTGTCAGCTTGTTGTTTTTCTTTAAGCCACTCTGTATATTCTGAATTACTGCTTTGAAAGAATTATTTTTAAGTGGTAAGTTAGATGTTTTCACTGCCATTGTTCTTGTGATTACTAGAAACCCAGGACTTTCCACTCTAACTAAGATTGTTTAAAATCCTTACATAAGAAGCAGGTGGACTCTATCGTTATGTATGCCGAAGGGCACAAAGGAAGATACATAAAATTTTAAATACCCAAATTGCCCACCTTATGCCATATACCTCTTGTACCATGTATAAAAATATATATGTATATATATAATAGGAAAGAATAAAAATTTAAAATAAGTATATATCCAGGTTAAGGAAAAAGCATACTGCACAAAAATGTCTTTGTATAAATGCTGAATAAGATAGGGTAAGGGGATATTTATAGTTCTGCAGACGACTTAATATTTACTGCACCAGGAATTCATCCATCCTTCCAACTGGCTTGAGAGGCGTTTGAAACCAATAAAGCATATTTGTGTCCAAGCAGGGAGTGGAGTCCAGGCCCCACATAGCAGACCTGAGATGTGCTGGCCCAGGGAGCTTAAGTGATGTCAAATGTAAACCACTTTTCAAAAGCATGTTATCAGGTCCACACCAGACTATCCATTTTGATAATCTCATTCCATTTTTCATTTTATTGTTGAAAGGAGAAATAGATTAATGAGAGTCCAAATCCCCCTAGAAAGAAAACCTTCCTTATAAGGCATGTCTGAAGAGAGATTTGGAAAAATTACTTACTCTGCCTTTGTTTTGCCAAGTAAAGTAACATTTAGACCATTTATATTTGAAAAATTCTTAACCCAGGTCAGCGTGGCCTACTAGATTGTATCTAGAGGGAAAGAAATGAAGAACAACTAAAGATGATGATGATGATTTGTTTAGGTCAGTTCCAAATCTTCCAGACCTTGGTTCGTCAGTGTTGATTGACCGCTTGCCAATTTTCAGTTTGTGTGTATGATGGACATTTGGGGACAAACCCCATGATCCATTTCAGATACAACAAGAAAAAAATTGGCCCCAAATTGCATTTGCAAATGGTGTACCACATGAAAGAAACATTTGTCTGAGGAGAATTTTAAATGTTCAGCTCTTGGATATACAGATATATTCTTTCAGGTATCTCAGAACACTACAAGAAAGCTTGCCAGAGAATGATAATCAGAATCATAGCAGGGCATAAACAGAAGAGAACAGAAGGAGACTTAGAAATCATCTTATCACATTGGTGACATCGTTTTACAGATGAGTGACCAGAGCTTATAAGGGTGGTCCCCGTGATTTCAAAAAACTTGCTTCCATTAGTCTTTCAGGGCAATGAGTCAAATGATACTGTGGTAGCTCCAGGAAAAAAATGTCAAGGTTTGGAAATTCTTTAGCCACTCAGAGTTGGAACAAGAGCCCCGCTTTCCAGACTCCCAGGCCAGAAGGCTGCACTTGAAAGGATAGGAGGCTTTTTTTTTTTTAATAATTCCATTTTGTCAACCAACTAGAAGACAATTTTGCTTAGATGCTCAGTGGAGGTGTAGTAAAGTATTGTTTCTGACCAAATGCTCCTGTCCTCAATGAGGTTATAGTAAACAGTATTCCTGCCCTAAACAAATTTATTAGCCAGGGTCATTTTTAACTTTACCACCTCATTCTGATTTTCACAGCTGCTTCTCAGAGGCGCTGGCACTGCCATTGATAATCCAAGCTTTCAGCAAGGTAAGCTCCCATTTGGCTAATAACATTTCATTTGCTTGACAACAGGCTAATAACTAGATCTTGCCACACACACACACACACACACACACACACACACACAAGCCATCGCAATGCCAGGCTCCTGTCAATTGAATTAGGAACCATTGGTATAGACAGATAATCAAGGTCACAGGAATTCAGAAGAAAAAGACGTTATTGTCTTTGGAAAAGAGACTAGACGAGATGTGGCTCCATTATTTACCATAAATAATTAGGGTACAGTCCCTGTGGGTAAAGAGCTGCACCGTACTTGATGGATCGTGTTCTATTCATCTTGCTACCAGTGTTCTTTTTAGGCATTTTTGATGTCTGCATTTAGAGCCATTGGGTCTGTTGCCTCCCTTCTCGTGGGGCATGGGGAGAACGGCTGATACTTTATTTGTTCCCGACAGCTAAAAAAACACATAAAGGCAGCAGAAACAGAGAACATGGTCTCTAGCCTTCCAGCTTCAGACCCCCGTCTTGGGTTGCATCGAAGCACACCACAGAAGCAGTCCTGGCCAAGCACACCACTTGAAACAAGCTGGGGAAGCTGGGCCAGGAAGGGATGCCAGTCATGAGGCTGAAATCTGGCCCAAAGGGGAGGCAGAACCTTGGATGGCTCTGCCAGGAAGGGACTGTGTGTGCTCTCACTGGGGTGAGAGCTCTGCCCTGCGGTTTGGTGAGTTGAGGTGTTGTGCACCTAAGGCCCTCCCAGTAAGCTGCCTCCCAGCAAATGCAAAACCGCACTGTGGCATACACACCCCGGCAGAAGGAAATTAATTAAGACCCTGTGCTGACATTCCCTTCTGAGCTCACGCCACCCTCCAGCTAGGGCCACACATCACTCTCTGAGAGAGCAGACACAGCTGTGGGAGCTGTCTAGACCTGCTGTGATTAAGAAGGGCTCTGCTGCCTTAATGTCGAGCGTGTTTTCTTATGTCAGTATTGTCTCCTAGTTTTAGCATGACTGAATTGTCAAAGGTTTTTGGGTGGGTGTTTTCCCCCCTTTTTTTGGCCTTGCCTGTGAAATGACACAGTCTTCTCTTTTCCTGGTTTCCATTATATTCCATTGTATGGCCATGCACAGAGTAACATTTTTTTTTTTAAAGTTTGTGTGTTTTCCACCTAATACCATGCAGTAACTATAATGCATAAACATGTGTTTAGGCACTTTGGAAAACATTTTTAAAATTAAAATGCCTCATGTCAGTCATAGGCATGCAGTACCAAAGTGTGTACGTAGCTGATCATGTGGATTATGTATTCAGAGGAAAACATCTTTATAGTTATTGTGCATGTTCCATAGCCACTTTTCATAGTGAACCATCTCTGCATTAAAATAGCATTTTTATTTTGTCAAGACACTAAAAGCAATTGGAGGCCAGTGTTGATCGACCGCTTGCCAATTTTCAGTTTTTAAATCAAAGCTCCTTTGGACTTAGTAGGTGTGAGCTCTGTAAATATCTATAGTCATTCTATTTGCATTTTACATGCATTCAAAATAACTCTCCCTTAAAAAAAAGAAAATGACTGAAGGAACATTTGCTCTAAGTTGAAAAACATTCCACCTCAGAACAGTCTCTTGTAGGCTGAATGATAGTCCCTTTGATATAATGGTTCTTAATGAAAATTGTGAGGGATTTTTCTGCTCTAAAAGCCTCAAGGGAGTTGGGCGGGAAGGGCACAGGTCAGCAGTAAGAACAACACCCCTCCCAAGAGGCAATGACATTTGTTCTCCTGTCCTCAAAGTTTGTTCCTTAATTATTTTAGATATTGTCTCCTTATTGTTTTGAATGCTCTCCCTAAGAGGAAAAGTCACTTTTGCACAATGCACACAATACCCAATGTTGCTAAAGGACAAGGACCAGCCTTTGGGACTGAGCCACGTAAGACTGAAAATCTCCAAGCTTATATTTCTTTGTCATTGTCAACATTATTTTTCAAAATTTGAAAATATGAACACCAATTAATTGACCAAGATTCCAGGTATTTAATTAAAACTTGATGAGTTACAGAATTTGGGGGGATGGTAAGCAAGTATTGCTTGGGTTGTGTTGTCAAAGGCATCCAGGAAGAATTCCATCCAAGGCATGAATCTTAATAGGTACTTCATTTGCCCAAGCTGGATTTTATTTTCATACAATTTTATTTATCACATACAGTTGTTTAGATGAATCCTTGAGTAAATATAAAACCATGTGAACTCTGTTTACAACACATCTTGTACCTAAAGGCCCTGACAATGAATAGAGACTCAAAGATGAATGAAATGACCCCACTTTCAAAGATGTACTGTCTAGTAGGGGAAATAGAGAACAAAGAAATATCTTACAGTGTAATACATATAAAATCTCATTTGTGTCTATACAAAAATAGCCTAGAGAAGGGAGTAACTGATTTTTTTTTTTTTCTGGAGAAGTCAATGAAAAGGTAAACCTAAGCAGGATCATAAAATGTAAATAGTTGATTGTTTCCTTTGCTGTACAAAAGCTTTTTACCTTGATAAGCTCCCAGTAGTTCATTTTTGCTTTTATTTCCCTTGCCTTTGGAGATGTGTTGAGTAAGAAGTTGCTGCAGCTGAGGTCAAAGAGGTGGTTCCTCTAGGATTTTGATGGTTTCCTGTCTCACATTTAGGTCTTTCATCCATTTTGAGTTTATTTTTGTGTATGGTGTAAGAAAGGGGTCTAGTTTCATTCTTCTGCATGTTGCTATCTAGTTCTCTCAGCACCATTTGCTAAAGAGACTCTTTTTTCCACTGGATACTCTTTCCTGCTTTGTCAAAGATTAGTTGGCCATACATTTATGGGTCCAATTCTGGGTTCTCTATTCTATTCCTTTGGTGTATGTGTCCTGCCTTGATGATAACAGTTGTGACTAATGAATGGATAAAGAAGATGTGGAGTATATATGTATGTGTACATACATACATACATACATATACATACACACAATGGAATACTACTTGGCAATGGAAAAAAATGAAATCTTGCCATTTGCAACAATGTGGATGGAACTGAAGGGTATTATGCTAAGTGAAATAAGTCAGAGAAAGACATATATGTTTTCTCTCATATGTGGAATTTGAGAAACTTAGCAGAAGACTATGGGGGAAGGGAAGGGAAAACGTAGTTACAAACAGAGAGGGAGACAAACCATAAGAGAACAAACTGAGGATTGATGGAGGGGGCGGAGAGGAGGGAAAAATGGGTGGTGGGTATTGAGGAGGGCACTTGTTGGGATGAGCGCTGGGTGTTGTATGTAAGTGATGAATCATGGGAATCTACGCCCGAAGCCAAGAGCACACTGTATACACTGTGTGTCAGCTAACTTGACAATAAATTGCATTTTTTTTAAATAATAAAAATAAAATAAAATGTAAATAGTAGTGTGCTAAGGACACAGGAGGAAGATGGCTTATATACCAGGAATAATATTTAGAAGAACATGGAAGAGTGAAACCAGTGAAAGAGAGATTGAGAGAGAGACCATTGCAAGCAGTTCATTGTTACAGAACATGAGTGGGAAGGCACTGGGGGTGAGGCTGACCATGCTTTCAGGGCCTAAATCACGGAGAGTCTTTTACGCAGTACTAAGAAAGTTGGCTTCTAGTCTGTGGCACTAATGAACCATGGCTGAGGTTTAGGCTTTAAGAAAGATATCTCCAGTGGTACTTTGGAGACTGGATTATGAATTTGAAGGGAGAGAAACATGGATGAGTAAGGCTATTTGGGAGGCCATTATATAGTCCAAACAAAAGAGGATGTAGGGCTTAACTAGAAAAGTAGAGACAGGAGAAAATAGAAATGACAACTATTAAAAAGGGGGGTTGGTAGGTTGAATTTGGAGAGTCAGAGAAGGGAATGAGCCATGATGACTTTTGATCCTTAGCAAAGAAGCCCAATGCAGCATTTAAGGAAGGGTGGTATGCACAGATGCAGGTATTAAGGGTAGTCTTAAAATTGTTTTCAATTACTCATCACTAGCAGTGGCAATTTTGTCAACTAGTATTCGGATTCTGCCTGCATCTTCTGCATTCTGGGGATAGGGAAGTGGCAACGTCTATAATCCATGACTGCACTTAGCAGATGCCTGGAAAAAAAACTGGTAACTCCCTAGGAGGCCCTATGAGAACAGCCCAGAAATTACAGTCAACAGAGTTGAGCCAGAGCTGGCCCTGGCCAAAACAACCAGTTAGAATAGGGGAAATTCAGTAAATCGTTCGGTTATGTGGCCTATGTAATATGGCCCCCTACTAACTCCAAACCTACAAGAAAGATACACATACACATATAGAGATGTACACAAATACATCAGAATAATTTGAAGATTATTTTAACAAATTATTGTATATTTTGACTGTCAATGCCATGTTCATGGAAACTAAAATGATCTTAATATAGGAGGAACCCACTTATCTCAAAAGCAAGCATTTGTTTCGGATATATTCTGAAATGCTAGCATTTGTTAGGGGAGAATTTTCTACTGGATATTTTTCTAATTTCTGCCCTTTGTCTGTCTGCTCTTGTCCCAGGGATCTTAGCCTTTTGCAGTGCAATTATTCTCTGAAAATAATGAGTGTATCTAGCTGTGCCCTGGGCACAGTGTTGTATTTTACATGGTTACATCATTTATTCCTCCCAACAACCTACAGGTTGAAATTGTTATTACCCCAATTTTCAGATAAAGAAACAAAAGCAGAGAGGTTAAATGACTTGCCCAAGATTACATAGCTAGCAAATGTATAGACACTTCAACCCCAAGATGTTTGACAGCTTGTCCAAGTGGTCTTAGCCACTTTCCATGTCTGGTTCACTTGGATTTACAGATGAAGCAGGTTTTCTTGTGTACAAGACCAAAACTCAACCCCATCAGTCATTATTATCAATCATTTTTGTCATTTCATAACCTCAGAGTTTAAATCTGTAGTCCTGTGATCCCCTACCAACCCAGGAAAACCTAAAACAATGAAATTGCACTTGCCTGGTCTGCTGACTTTACACCAAGATCCAGCTAAACTGCATGAACTGTCAAGGCTAAAACTAGGACTTCTATCTTAGCTAACACCTGCCTCTCTCTCTCTCTGTTGAAATATATTATAATTAGCTGCTCTTCCTGGGAGAGACTGTAAAACTGAATGCAATTAAACAAAAAGAGAGACAGCAGATTTTATAGCAAAAAAAAAAAAAAGTAATTTGGAAAGCCAACTAGATGGATGCATATTCAAAAGTAGCAATTTCACAGGCAAGGCAAACCTCCCTTATTTTGCAATAATGTACTGTGTACTGACTGGCAACCACTGTAGCCTTTTGCACATGCTTGGGACTCTATCCTTGTCCACTGGTACTCACAAAATGGGTTTGGTTGAATTAGGACATTTAATAGAACAGCCATTATCTGGCTGTGGTTTCATGTTAGTCAAGGACCACAATAAGCAGGTGACATGTGGCATACAGCCCATGACCCTTACTAGCCAAATGGCCCAGTGAGTGCAAAGTGTGTGTTACAGATACTCAGACAGGCTCCTGTGCTATAACTAAAGTGTGCAGTGTGGGACCAGTTGCCTCGTTTCTCTCAGTCAGTTCTCCGGCTGTGAAATGACCATGCTGATGCCTGCCCTACTTCCCTCAGGAGAACATGGTGAGATTCAGAAAGGGCTACAAACAAATTGTCTGTTTTATTCAAGTTTGGCTAATGAAAAGCCTATAATACAGCTCTTTGTAGAAATGTATTCATTTGTCGCTGAACAGATACTAGTCCCTGAGCACAGTTCTAGGGGAAGACCCAGTTACTTACCATTAATTAAAATGACTCATCACTTTCCTAAAACTGCATGTGGGAACTGTCAGTGTCCAAAAGGTAGATCATGAAATAACCCATGGCCCAGTCACTAAAAGCTGAAAAGATTTAAAAGTGCCTCAGAAAAGTTCACAACTTAGTTGGAGAAAAACAATTAGTCAAGGCAGATGTGTAGTGCAGGTTTGTAGCTGGGGAGAGGCGGACTTAGGGAGAAGAAACGCAGAAAAAAATTAAAGCTAAATGTTAGCCTCATCCTAGAACATACCAGCCTGGAGATACTCTGGGTTTTATTGAACAGTTGCAAGGTAGCTTTAATTTAGCACTATATTTTGAAAGGTTTGCTATACCAGTGCTCTTTCCAACATTGCTTGTGTGTTTTTGGCTATGCCTAGAGGCCTGCTGTGGACTGATGGATGTCCAGGTGTGGAAAAGAATGCTAGCCATTTGTTTGCACTATGGATTTATTTCTTTGCACTGTCTTTGCTCCTCCTAATTAAAATAGTAAACATTATTGTACTCAAAGCTTAAATAGCCCCCTGGACATGAGAGTGTTATGAATTAATAAGCAGAAGTAAACTCCTTTAATACGCCTCTTCCTCATATCAAATCTTTCAAATGCAAAGCCCATTTGCAATAAAAATCAGAGAAATGTAAAAGGCAACCTGATACTGAACATGAAACCAAACTCTCACAAAAAGCAACATAACAAGCAGGAAAAAAGGAATTTTGAAAATTATCTTCCAAAAAAAAAAAAATTATTTTCCTAAAGAATTCTGAATCCCCAGTGCTCTATTTTCCCAGGTTAAAAAGAAGTCAGACTATTGTAGGCATTCTGAACTAGGTTACTGAGTAGCCATCTGTAGCAGGCCAGCCCCTGGATGTCGTGCCCCTGTTAATGAAATCTGGATGTGCACTCGTAAACGGACCTGGTGAACGGTAGATGTCAGCCATTGGGTGATGGGCAATCATCAATCATCCATTGTCAGTTACTTCTGTCCCAGAGAGTAAGCCTTTATTTAAAGCATAAAGTAAGAATGTTGCCAGACCACAGGAACAAGCCCTGAGCTGTTTGCAGGTGCTGCTATTCACAGCTGCCAATTAAACCCCTGACATTTCCATCTTGGCCATGAGGCACAGCATATGCTTTTGACATACCAGTTTTTTAAAACAATATCATCTATCTCAGATTATCAATACATATGTCTTATTCTTTTCCCATGCTTACAACATTAGGCTTTTAAAAATATCTTGTTTTAGAAGTAGAGGAAGGAGAAACAGAAAAACTCTAGTGAACTGAATTATTAAGATGTACACATAGCATTTTCTTGTAACTGGGGAAGTGACCAGCATTTTAGATGTGGAAAGTCATCTGTGATGCCTAAATATACACGGCAGAGACTTCTTTGAAGATTTCAACTTTTGGTAATCTTGTCCCTACCTTTCTTTCTGAAAATTTTTCTTATTCTCTGGTAACCAAATGCTACCTACTCATCTCATGTAATTCAGTGCTGTTAGAACTAGGTATTAAATTTTTGATTATATGACTACATTCCAGTTCTTTTCATTGGGATTCAAACATAAGTATGCCTTGTGTTGGAAGAATTTTGTGAAATTTGCCAGACTCTTTATTTGGTCTCGATTGTAGGTCCATGAAAGGGTGTACTCCTACGCAGAGTTTGCATGATGCCTTTACTTCCACGTATTTCCAGGTTGGAGTATAAAAGCATGCCACCACTCTTGAAGGATTATAGATATTATGGACATTTCATCTATAAATACCATGAATAGGAAAAAGAGAGAGAGAGAGAGAAAGCTCTACATACACCTTTTGGGAATATTTCCCATTTTTAACTGATTTACCCATTTTTCTAGCTCTTGGTAAGGGATGAACTTTGGTTACAAACAGAAATTTGAAGTAAATTATTCTTGCTGATCAGTGTTTAGAAAATGGGGCACCTGGGTGGCTCAGTCAGTTTTGCATCCAACTCTTGATTTTAGCTCAGGTCATGATCTCACAATCCGTGGGACTGAGCCCCATGTTGGGCTCTGTGTTGCCGGCGTGGAGCCTGCTTGGGATTCTTTCTCTCCCCCCCCCCCCCCTCTCTCTGCCCCATTCCCGCTCACACTCTTGTGTGCTCTCTGTTTCTCTCAAATAAATAAACTTAAAAAAAAAATGAAGATAGGTTCTTGTGGTTTTATTTTGTTTCACAAGAATTAGGTCAAAATCAGCTGTGATTGGAAGTGTAAGTCTTTGTTTTTCTAGGTCCAGCAACAGACTTTCTGATCTGAGAGTGCCTCGGCCTTTCTCCCCATCCCCTGTTCATCTGGCAGAGCTATACACTTACTTCCACGTTCTGTGGAATCCCCGATTCCCACTGATTTCAGGGACTTCTGTTGGGGAAAGCAAATCTGACAAAGCCAGGGTCTCTCTGTCTTATTTTGTTTTATCATGGTAGAAATTTGACGTTATTTTCTCACTTCTCAGCAAGGGAAAAGTTGCTATACTCTTTGAGGGAGGCTCAGCCGATTTCCATTGTAAAAAGAAGAGAAAATTTGTTACTGCTGTTTGTGTAACAAAGGGCTACTAAAGGAGCTATCTTCTAATAAAAAGATGGCTTTGCTCTGTAAATTAATTTCATAATAAAAGCTGCCCTACGAATATACCAAATGGTGAAAATCTGAAGTAAATATGTTAGCATATCAAGAATACCTGTGTGTTTGAAATGAAAATTCGATGACTTACAGTGTCCTTGAGCCCTTGAGCCATATGCACACGTATTTCTTAACAGAGCTGAGGATGCTGTGCAGTGGCATCAGCTTTGGGCTGCTCAGTTGGGACAGTGTCCACAGGCTTTGAGATAAAAGTGAAAGGCTGGGCCACTTACCTCTACCGATACCAGGTCTTCCAGGTGCCTTTGGTTGTAGCAGTAATGAGAGCAATGATGGCAGCAGTAATGCTAATAATAACAGTAATGGCAGCTACCATTACAGATGGCAGCTTTGTATGGTGGTTGAGAGCACGGATTCTGTAGGTAGACTGCAGATCCTGGCTCTGGCACGTACTGACTCTGCGATCCTGGGTAGATTGCTCAACCCTTCCGTGCTTCAGCTGCTTCCTCTGTAAAATGGGGGTAGTAATAGAAGCTACCTCCTTGGTGCATTGAATGCTTGGAGTAGTACCTGGCATGTACTACAAGAAGTACCACTAGAGCATTAAAGAAATGCTGGGGCGCCTGGGTGGCGCAGTCGGTTAAGCGTCCGACTTCAGCCAGGTCACGATCTCGCGGTCCGTGAGTTCGAGCCCCGCGTCGGGCTCTGGGCTGATGGCTCAGAGCCTGGAGCCTGTTTCGGATTCTGTGTCTCCCTCTGTCTCTGCCCCTCCCCCGTTCATGCTCTGTCTCTCTCTGTCCCAAAAATAAATTAAAAAAAAAACGTTGAAAAAAAAATTTAAAAAAGAAATGAGTATGCCTAGAATAGAGACTATATCATTATTCCTGTTTTTCATGGAGGCAGACTGAGGCCATGTGAGGCTTCCAAGCCAGCAATTCACCACATTTTAGCCTGGGTTGGTGTGACTTCAAGACCAGTGTTCTTTCTGCCGGTCTTCCAGGCTTTCTATTGTAGGCATCATTTCACAACTTACACCATTGATCGGAAAGGGGTTGAAGAAAAGAGGCAGTGTTTGAAACTTGCAAAATGCAGGCACTCCGGAGTGTCAGAGCAACAGAAATCATCTAAAGACAGGGGACAGTAAACATTTTCCCAAAGCCAGAAGGTCAGGTAGTCACCACACATAATGCTCCTGAATGAATGAACTCATTCATTTATTCAACAGTTATGCGTGTCCCCCACCTTTCTGCACAAGGGGCAGCAGCCTCACGTGTAGCCACTTAATGAGTAGCAGGATGTGTTTTATGTGATTTTGTCAAAGAAAGAGGCCCACGATAACTTTAGGAAATGATACTAATGAGAAGATGCCAGTATTTTTTCTGGCAGTTGAAGCCAGTTTGGTAAATTCTGGGGCTCTGTCTTCTCCCCTTCCTCAGTGTCTCGAGGCAGATAAAGCTGGCCACAGAACGAGGCAAGGGCTGTCTGTCCCAGGGCTGGGTCTCATCAGTACATTTGTGTCTCTTGTGGCTGTCTTTATCCAGCCTAACTGGTATTGTTTTTGGCACTCTTAACATTATGATGTTATGTTTCAAATGTTTCCCAAACTGAAACACACAAGGTCTTTCATTTCCTTTCTGCCTACTAAGATTATTTCAGCTCCACACATGCAAAGCAGAGTATTATGCAAGAAATTAATCATATCAGAGCAAAGTAGCTACTGAAAAATTGCCAAACACCATAAACATTGGTCAAAATGGAGTCCAACCATTTGCACAGAGAATAATTGAAGCTATGGATTCACTTGGGGTAACTAAGCAACTTTTCATTATGAATTATAAAGCTTTTCAAACATAAAATGATATCTGAGAGGAGTGCATTACCTAAAAGGTTTCGATAAGCAATGAAAGGAGCTTTAAAATATGCAGCAGGGATCAATCATCCAGCTGTATAGCGTTACTTATACTTTGTGGCGTCACCTACATTCCTTGATAAACAATGTCCCATAACCTCTGAGCATTCCCATTATTTTCGTCAGCACCCAGACATAAGAAGTGACAAAAATGTCAGATGATGTTTTATTTACTAATATAAAACAAGTTCTCGTGGAAGTAGACATTCTACGACAATGGAGGTTTATGAAGCACATTTCCCAGCACCAAAAATGATTCACGTTGTCCAGGAAAGATAAAAAGCCTGCTGTTAGTGATGAATTTTAATTGGAATGTTACTCATCATGGGCATGAATTTCTTTCATTTGGGAGATGACATGTCCTGCTTCTGTTGTGGAAGGACAGTTGAGTCTGCCTGAAAAAGAAAAGGTAGCTAAAACACACTTTTGACACCCAAAAGGAAGTTGTCCTGGTGTCACCTGCCGAAACAAGTATTCTGATGTCTTCCAGTCATCGCTTTGCAGGCGACGTTTTTGTCAGTTACATGTAAAATCAAACCCAGCATTCAGACTCAGATGCAGAGAAGTTCTGCCTTCCTCTACCCTGTTTATGAAAAAACTCAAATGAAAGGGGAGCGTCAATTGGGAAAATCACTTGATGGTATGGAAGAGTTGGAATTAGCTGTAGAATTCTAGCAAAGGTGCAGCGAGATAGAGTGAGCAGCACAGAAGAAAAAAATGACAATTGTAGATTCTCTTCGTTTTGACAGAAGAGGGCCTGAGTGTGGCATATCGACGTTGACTGATGCTAGGTAGTAGAGAAAGGGAACTAGTAAAAGGTCAGGAAAGTGGAGTTAAAGAGGGTGAGGTGCATGGAGACTGGAAAGGTAAAAGGGGCGGGGGACAGGAGAAGGGTGAGGAAGAAAGGCTAGATATACAAAAAGTTTCAGGACCTCACGTCCTTTGCAAAAAGAAAATCGTTTACCAACCTTTATGTGATTCAGGAAATACTGTGGTTTAGGAAGGTTTAAACTAATGCAGTGGGCATTGGTCCCATGATTGTGGGGAGAAACTACTTCTCCTGAGCAGGACAAATAGGGTGGCTGCAGCCAGCCCCTTTGGAACTCGATATAAAAACATCAATTTGCATCATGGAACCTTGGCCAGCCTGCTTTGTGGCGGTGGTACAAAGCAGTCAATGCTCTATAGATACACAAATTGATTACTTCAATTACCAAAATCAATTTTCCAGAATAGAGTGAAATACATGGAAACGTATCTCAAAAGGTCATTTAAAATTAGCCCAAACTACCAACTGAAGGCCCTGCATTCAGAAGAGCACCTTGCTGCACATTGTAACTCTCCCTTCCCTGTATCTTTGCCTACGTAAGGTCTGAGGCTAAAAGCACCCAGCTGGAACCTGGTGAAACAACAACCAAATTGCATTGCTCCCTGTGCACTCATGAATCTCTTAATAAGCTCACCTGATACCAGTATGGAACCAGGGTTTACTCCTGTAAGTAAAAGGGTCAGGTCTATT